>NC_060950.1:46810775-46833275 GCF_022045245.1 Lucilia cuprina | reverse complement strand
TGCACTTTAATTTGGTATACCATTTGTGGCATAATCTTTTCGTCTAAAAAATGGTCAATTTGATGGATCGGTAGAAATATTGTTCTATGTTTAAAAGCGCGGTAATTTGTGGTTCCGATATGGTTGTGAATAACTTTGACAGTTTTAATGCTATGACAGTCATTTATGCATCATTTTAAAGCATTGTGATTGCACTTTAATTTGGTATATCATTTGTGGCATAATGTGTTTGTCTAAAAAATGGTCAATTTGAAGGATCGGTAGAATTGTCTATGTAAAAAACTATGTTTAAAAACGCGGTAATTTGAGGTTCCAATATGGTTGCAAATAACTTTGACAGTTTTCATGCCAGACAATCGTTTATACATCATTTTAAAGCATTACAGTTGCACTTTGTTTTGGTGTATAATTTGTGGCATAATGACTTTTTACAAAAATTGGATAGATCGGTATATTTATTGGTACAGGTTTAGAAATGGGGTAATTTAAGACTCCGATATGGTTGCAAATATCATTTATAGTTTTCATGTTATAGCAGTCTTTTACATATCTTTTTATTACATTATTGTTGCCTTTTGATTTGGTATATAATTTATTGCATAATATATTTTTAGAAAATGGTCATTTGGATAGATCGGTAGAATTATTTTCACAGCTTTAAAAACGCGGTAATTGGGGTTCCGATATGGCTGCAAATAATATTGACAGTTTTCACGCTATGAAAGTCACTTATGAATCATTTTAAAGCGTTATGATTGTACTTTAATATGGTATATCATTTGTAGCATAATGTGTATTTTTAGAAAATGGCCAATTAGATAGATTGGTAGAATTATTTTCCCAGGTTTAAAAAGGCGGCAATTTGAGGTTCCGATATGGTTGTGAATAACTTTAAAAGATTTCATGCTATGACAGTCATTTATGCATCATTTTAGAGCATTATGATTGCACTTTAATTTGGTATACCATTTGTGGCATAATCTTTTCGTCTAAAAAATGGTCAATTTGATGGATCGGTAGAATTATTGTTCTATGTTTAAAAGCGCGGTAATTTGTGGTTCCGATATGGTTGTGAATAACTTTGACAGTTTTCATGCTATGACAATCATTTATGCATCATTTTAAAGCATTGTGATTGCACTTTAATTTGGTATATCATTTGTGGCATAATGTGTTCGTCTAAAAAATGGTCAATTTGAAGGATCAGTAGAATTGTTTTTCTATGTTTAAAAACGCTGTGATTTGAGGTTCCGATATGGCTGCAAAAAACTTTGGCAGTTTTCGTGCTACGACAGTCGTTTATGCACCATTTTAAAGCATTAAAATTGCCATTTGTTTTGGTATATAATTTATTGCAAAATGATTTTTTACAAAAATTGGATAGATCGGTATATTTATTTGTACAGGTTTAGAAATGCGGTAATTTAAGGCCCCGATATGATTGCAAATATCTTTTATAGTTTTCATGTTATTGCATTTGTTTTGGTATATAATTTATTGCATAATATATTTTTAGAAAATGGCCAATTGGATAGATCGGTAGAATTATTGTTCTATATTTAAAAACGCGGTAATTTGAGGTTCCGATATGGTTGTGAATAACATTGACAGTTTTCATGCTATAACAGTCATTTATCCATCCTTTTAAAGCATTATGATTGAACTCTGTTTTGGTGTATAATTTGCGGCATAATGAGTTTTTACAAAAATAAGATAGATCGGTATATTTACTTGTACAGGTTTAGAAATGCGGTAATTTAAGGCTCCGATATGATTGCAAATATCTTTTATAGTTTTCATGTTATTGCAGTCGTTTATATATCTTTTTATTGCATTATAGTTGCCATCTGTTTTGGTATATAATTTATTGCAAAATATATTTTTAAAAAATGGCCAATTGGATAGATCGGTAGAATTATTTTCCCAGGTTTAAAAAGGCGGTAATTTGAGGTTCCGATATGGTTGTGAATAACTTTGAAAGTTTTCATGCTATGATATGCATCATTTTAGAGCATTATGATTGCACTTTAATTTGGTATATCATTTGTGGCATAATGTTTTCGTCTAAAAAATGGTCAATTTAAAGGATTAGTAGAATTGGTTTTCTATGTTTAAAAACGCTGTGATTTGAGATTCCGATACGGCTGCAAATAACTTTGACAGTTTTCATGCCAGGATAATCGTTTATGTATCATTTTAAAGCATTACTGTTGCACTTTGTTTTGGCGTATAATTTGTGGCATAATGAAGCTTTAGAAAAATTAGATAGATCGGTATATTTATTGGTACAGGTTTGGAAATGCAGTAATTTAAGGCTCCAATATGGTTGCAAATATCTTTTATAGTTTTCATGTTATAGCGGTCGTTTATATATCTTTTTATTGCATTATAGTTGCCATCGTTTATGCACCATTTTAAAGCATTAAAATTGCCATTTGTTTTGGTATATAATTTATTGCATAATGAATTTTTAAAAAATGGCCACTTAGATATGGTTGCAATTAACTTTGACAGTTTTCATGCTATGACAGTCATTTATGCATCATTTTAGAGCATTATGATTGCACTTTAATTTGGTATATCATTAGTGGCATAATCTTTTCGTCTAAAAAATTGTCAATTTGATGGATCGGTAGAATTATTGTTCTACGTTTAAAAACGCGGTTATTTGAGGTTCCGATATGGTTGTGAATAACACTGACAGTTTTCATGCTATAACAGTCATTTATCCATCATTTTAAAGCATTATTATTGCACTTTGTTTTGGTGTACAATTTGTGGCATAATGAGTTTTTACAAAAATAGGATAGATCGGTACATTTATTGGTACAGGTTTAGAAATGCGGTAATTTAAGGCTCCGATATGATTGCAAATATCTTTTATAGTTTTCATGTTATTGCAGTCGTTTATATATCTTTTTATTGCATTATAGTTGCCATTTGTTTTGGTATATAATTTAGTGCATAATATATTTTTAGAAAATGGCCAATTAGATAGATCGGTAGAATTATTTTCCCAGGTTTAAAAAGGCGGTAATTTGAGGTTCCGATATGGTTGAGAATAACTTTGAAAGTTTTCATGCTATGACAGTCATTTATGTATCATTTTAGAGCATTATGATTGCACTTTAATTTGGTATATCATTTGTGGCATAATCTTTTCGTCTAAAAAAAGGTCAATTTGATGGATCGGTAGAATTATTGTTCTATGTTTAAAAACGCGGTAATTTGAGGTTCCGATATGGTTGTGAATAACTTTGACAGTTTTCATGCTATGACAGTCATTTATGCATCATTTTAAAGCATTATTATTGCACTTTAATTTGGTATATCATTTGTGGCATAATGTGTTCGTCTAAAAAATGGTCAATTTGAAGGATCAGTAGAATTGTTTTTCTATGTTTAAAAACGCTGTGATTTGAGGTTCCGATATGGCTGCAAATAACTTTGACAGTTTTCATGCCAGGACAATCGTTTATGTATCATTTTAAAGCATTACTGTTGCACTTTGTTTTGGTGTATAATTTGTGGCATAATGAAGTTTTAGAAAAATTAGATAGATCGGTATATTTATTGGTACAGGTTTGGAAATGCGGTAATTTAGGGTCCCAATATGGTTGCAAATATCTTTTATAGTTTTCATGTTATAGCAGTCGTTTATATATCTTTTTATTGCATTATAGTTGCCATTTGTTTTGGTATATAATTTGTTGCATAATAAATTTTTAGAAAATGGCTAATTGGATAGATCGGTAGATTTATTTTCACAGCTTTAAAAACGCGGTAATTTAAGGTTCCAGAATGGCTGCAAATAACAAAGACAGTTTTCACGCTATGACAGTCATTTATGCATCATTTTAAAGCATTATGATTGCACTTTAATATGGTATATCATTTGTAGAATAATGTGTGTTTTTACAAATTGGTCAATTTGATAGATCGGTAGAATTATTGTTCTATGTTTAATAAACGCTGTAATCTGAGGTTAAGATATGGTTACAATTAACTTTGGCAGTTTTCGTGCTAGGACAGTCGATTATGCACCATTTTAAAGCATTAAAATTACCATTTGTTTTGGTATATAATTTATTGCATAATGTATTTTTAGAAAATGGCTAATTGAATAAATCATAGAATTATTTTCCCATGTTTAAAAAGGCGGTAATTTGAGGTTCCGATATGGTTGTGAATAGCTTTGAAAGTTTTCATGCTATGAAAGTCATTTATGCATCATTTTAAAGCATTATGATTGCACTTTAATTTGGTATATCATTTGTGGCATAATGTGTTTGTCTAAAAAATGGTCAATTTGAAGGATCGGTAGAATTGTCTATGTTAAAAACTATATTTAAAAACGCTGTGATTTGAGGTTGCAAATAACATTGACAGTTTTCATGCCAGGACAATCGTTTATGCATCATTTTAAAGCATTACAGTTGCACTTTGTTTTGGTGTATAATTTGTGGCATAATGAATTTTTACAAAAATTGGATAGATCGGTATATTTATTGGTACAGGTTTAGAAATAGGATAATTTAAGACTCCGATATGGTTGCAAATATCATTTATAGTTTTCATGTTATAGCAGTCGTTTATATATCTTATTATTACATTATAGTTGCCTTTTGTTTTGGTATATAATTTATTGCATAATATATTTTTAGAAAATGGCCAATTGGATAGATCAATAGAATTATTTTCACAGCTTTTAAAACGCGGTAATTTGGGGTTCCGATATGGCTGCAAATAATATTGACAGTTTTCACGCTATGAAAGTCATTTATGAATCATTTTAAAGCATTATGATTGTACTTTAATATGGTATATCATTTGTAGCATAATATGTATTTTTAGAAATTAATCAATTTGATAGATCGGTAGAATTATTGTTCTATGTTTTATAAACGCAGATATGATTGCAATTAGCTTTGGCAGTATTATGCACACCATTTTAAAGCATTAAAATTGCCATTTATTTTGGTATATAATCCAGGTTTAAAAAGGCGGTAATTTGAAGTTCCGATATGGTTGTGAATAACTTTGACAGTTTTCATGCTATGCATCATTTTAGAGCATTATGATTGCACTTTAGTCATTTGTGGCATAATCTTTTCGTCTAAAAAATTGTCAAATTGATGGATCGGTAGAATTATTATTCTATGTTTAAAAACGCGGTAATTTGAGGTTCCGATATGGTTTTCATGCTATAACAGTCATTTATCCATCATTTGGTGTATAGTTTGTGGCATAATGAGTTTTTACAAAAATAGGATAGATCGGTATATTTATTGGTACAGGTTTAGAAATGCGGTAATTTATGGCTCCGATATGGTTGCAAATATCATTTATAGTTTTCATGTTATAGCAGTCGTTTATATATATTTTATTGCATTATAGTTGCCATTTGTTATGGTATATAACTTATTGCATAAAGTATTTTTAGAAAATGGCCAATTGGATAGATCGGTAGAATTTTTTTCACAGGTTTAAAAAGGCGGTAATTTGAGGTTCCGATATGGTTGTGAATAACTTTGAAAGTTTTCATGCAGAGCATTATGATTGCACTTTAATTTTGTATATCATTAGTAGAATTGTTTTTCTATGTTTAAAAACGCTGTGAATTGAGGTTCCGATATGGCTGCAAATAACTTTGACAGTTTTCATGCCAGAACAATCGTTTATGTATCATTTTAAAGCATTACTGTTGCACGTTGTTTTGGCATAATGAATTTTAGAAAAATTAGATAGATCGGTATATTTATTGGTACATGTTTGGAAATGCGGTAATTTTAGGCTTCAATATGGTTGCACGATTGTCCTGGCATGAAAACTGTCAAAGTTATTTGCAGCCATATCGGAACCTCAAATCACAGCGTTTTTAAACATAGAAAAACAATTCTACTGATCCTTCAAATTGAAAATTTTTTAGACGAACACATTATGCCACAAATAATATACCAAATTAAAGTGCAATCATAATGCTCTAAAATGATGCATAAATGACTGTCATAGCATGAAATCTTTCAAAGTTATTCACAACCATTTCGGAACCTTAAATTACCGCCTTTTTAAACCTGGGAAAATAATTCTACCGATCTATCTAATTGGCCATTTTCTAAAAATACACATTATGCTACAAATGATATACCATATTAAAGTACAATCATAATGCTTTAAAATGATTCATAAATGACTTTCATAGCGTGAAAACTGTCAATATTATTTGCAGCCATATCGGAACCCCAAATTACCGCGTTTTAAAAGCTGTGAAAATAATTCTATTGATCTATCCAATTGGCCATTTTCTAAAAATATATTATGCAATAAATTATATACCAAAACAAAAGGCAACTATAATGTAATAAAAAGATATATAAACGACTGCTAAGTATAACATGAAAACTATAAATGATATTTGCAACCATATCGGAGTCTTAAATTACCGCATTTCTAAACCTGTACCAATAAATATACCGATCTATCCAATTTTTGTAAAAATTCATTATGCCACAAACTATACACCAAAACAAAGTGCAACTGTAATGCTTTAAGTGATGCTTAAACGATTGTCCAGGCATGAAAACTGTCAAAGTTTTTTGCAACTATATCGGAACCTCAAATCACAGCGTTTTTAAACATAGTTTTTAACATAGACAATTCTACCGATCCTTCAAATTGACAATTTTTTAGACAAACACATTATGCCACAAATGATATACCAATTTAAAATGCAATCATAATGCTTTAAAATGGTGCATAATCGACTGTCGTAGCACGAAAACTGTCAAAGTTAATTGCAGCATTTGATATATAGAACAATAATTCTACCAAATCAAATCTATCTATCTATCTATCTATCTATATATATATATATATATATTGTAATGGGCGCTTTCACAAAATGTACAGATTCTGGAACAAATTTAATAATTTCATGAATTTTTCTTTAGTTTTTTTTTACAAAACAAAACCAATATGAAATAGACGGAGGAATTTGGTGTGAATCTTTCAAAGTAGGCAACTCCATTCTCGAACAGATATCAGATGGGACAAGTATTCCTTCCAAATTTGCAGCAGACTGTTCAGAATGTAATCCTAAAAGTTAATTAAAATTAAATTCAAATTCATGAAATCAAAAAAAACACAAAATAAAAAGAATACTTTTTTTTTCACTTCAGTTTACTGTTGGATTTTGTTTACTGCTTTTACTTCTTTTCATTAAATGCTTTAATTTATTTGTTCTTAAAACGTAAAATATTTTTTTTAATTCCTCTTTAAATAATAATATAAAGTTTAAATTTGACTTTGGTCTTCTTCTTGTTTTCTTTGTTTTTTTCTTTTCATTAATTTGCTTTGCTTTTTATTGGTTTTATAAACTTTACATTGCTTTTGCTTCATAGTTGTAAATTTTATCATACAAAAGCTAGAGGTTTGCGACTTGGCTAAATTTTACATGTATTTTAAGTAATGTAATTTAAACAGAATTTTACTTAAAGTAACTAATTAGGAAAATTGTTTTGCAAATAATAGCTGAAGAAAAATAAAAATCAAAAGATTAAATGGGATGTGTTGGGAAAAATATTATAATATTTTTTATTTGAGTCTATATATGAAATTATAGTAAAATGCTGTGGAGAATATCTGAATTTTGTGTAAAATGGTAATTTTACACAGTAATTTTACTCGATGATGGTAATGCCAAAACAATAAGATACTTTTTTTTTCAACAATGCAAATTGTAAAAGATTTTTTTTTTATTCTTTTTCTTTGGTATTTGCCCCAAAATTTTCCATGACGCTCGTTTACACGCCTTATAATAAGCACATTGGCTGCATTTAACTTCCTTTTTATTTTAACTTTTGAGCCGACAACATCATTTGGTAATATTAAAATTAAATCTCGGAAAATTTTGATAATCCGAAAATTTGTAAGAAATAAATCTATTTTTTTGAAATCCTGTGGATCGGAAAAACTGAAAGGAAAGGTAATTTGTGTAATTTTTTGATAAAATATAAACTTTTTTCACATACTGATAATTTTTATAACACAAGGACACGTGCGTTGAGTTGGGCAATCGGGAGCCTTGGTTAGTTGCCAAAATCCAGAGGATCAGGGTATGAATGCTCCGAAACTATTTAGCAACACTCATAACAAGTCCACTGTTCAAAAATTTGGGAGTTATAATATCAGCTCAAGCCAATTTGGGTATACAGCCACATTTCTATTCTAATTCTACTCTCCACAGCATCTTCATCTTTAGAAATCAGTAAAATTCAACAGTAAAACAAAGAAAAGTGCGAAATAATTAAAATCATAAATAGTGTTTAAAAGTTAAAAAGAAAAGTTAAAGTTATTTAACATGTTCAACAAAGAAAATAAAAGTTTTTTTTTTTAAATCATATAAAATTATTGAAAATTTCCAAATTTGAAAAAAATACACATTTTAGGAAATTCCATTTAGTAAAATGAGCTAAAATTAAAAATTGAAAGAAAAAAAGAAAAAAAATAATCAATATAATTAAGGGCCCATTGTGCTAAAATCATGGAAAAATAATAAGTGCTAAATTTAAAATGTATTCTAAGTTAAAATTAAGTAAAATTTTCTAATATCTAAAGTTAAAATATCACAGTAAAGTTAAAATATCACAGTAAAGTTAAAATATCACAGTAAAGTTAAAATATCACAGTAAAGTTAAAATATCACAGTAAAGTTAAAATATCACAGTAAAGTTAAAATATCACAGTAAAGTTAAAATATCACAGAAAAGTTCAAATACATATTATAAACCAATAATGTGTGATAACTAATATCACAGTGCAAATTTGCAACAAAAATTTAATTAAATTTAACTATTTAATCAAATTAACAAACAACTCAATCAACAAAATCATGAAATAATTAACAAATGTTACCCCGAACAAGAACCATAAACATTTCATTCCTTCAGCAACCTGCATCGCTACCCTGGAAGGCCTTCTACAGTTCGATGACAAGTTGGTAAGTTAGATCATACGTACCTCAAAACTAATCCTATGTTTATAGTTCTTGATCATTGACCTATATATTCAAATCCAACATCACGTAACAACAACAACCAATGCAATAAGAGAGTATTTTTTTTTAAAGCAAAAGCTCTTTCATTCATATGTTACATATTTCTGTTAAAGCTTTTGCTTTCAAACTTGTAAACATGTTCATTGCTTTAGAATTGAATTACTCTCACTGTAAAGTTCTCTGTTTAATTGCTGATACATTGGTGTTCATGGTAATATTTTGCTAACAGATGAGAATGTTAACAGATATTTTATTTAATCTTGGTTTTTGTTGTTACGCCACAGATGTATATTTTGTTTTGTTTGTTTTTTTTAATTTTTTTTCACGATCAAAAATACCAAAAAGAATGAATGAAAATTAGTAACAATTTACAAAGAAAATACAGAGTATTTTCGAAATTTTTTTTTTTTTTGACTTTGTGAATTTGCACAGTGGTTAGAATAAACGAAAATTAGAAACGAATGAACGTAAAATATAATAAAAAAAAAAAAAAAAAAAAGAAAAAAAAAAAAAAAAGGAAGGAAAGAAAAAGAGGGAATTTTCAATTTTAATAGTTAGTTTTGACTTTAACTAAATAAATATGAAGAAATTGTAACTTTTACTTATAATATTAAATCATATAAATATGTTTGCTAAATTAAAAATGAAAATTTTGTTAATAAAACAATTATCTAGTATAATGGATTACTAAATTTGAAGTTCAAGGTGTTTTTATTAAAAAGAGTGAGTAAGTAAGTAGGGAATTTGTTGTTTTTGGGATTTCAGATAAGAATTTAGTACGCCAATGAAATATTTGGTTGGTGAGGGTTATGAGGCGTTAACCTCCTGAACATCTAGGAGATATTTAATCACAATCATTTATACCCATTAACGTAGTTTATTTAGATTTCATTCGTTGATTAGATAGGGGCATTTTTTTCTTCTAGTCATCCTGGACCATATTAATTGACTTTTGTTTGTATACCTAAATAAAAAGGGAGCCTAAAATAATTATTGTATGTGACTTGGGTATATTAGGAAAGGACACGAACCCCCCATCCGACTGCTATGCTAGCGAATCAAAGGCTCCCGCGGTCCTACTCCTGATATCACTTTTATTAGTCCCCTTTCCTTGCTTTTAAAAAACTTATTTCTCCAATGAAAACATAGTGAGAGACGTACTCTGGTGAGGATTGGAGAGCAAGCTAATATTTATTACATTTCATTCAAGAATGTACAGTACAATAAATGGCGCCCAACGTGGGGCCTGAAAGGACTTCTGTGTTCTGTCAGGCTCAAAATTTTGTTATTTGTTTTTTTTTTTTTGTAGAGTTCATTTAAATACTTTGTATTAAAATTTTCTGATTATAGGAGTCGTTGTTGAAAATAATTTATAGATCTTTCCTGGAAAATTTCGGCTATCTGAGGTTTAAAAATTCGGATATGCTGACCGGTAAGACATCGTAGATCCTTTTTCTAACTTCGATAAATATTTTTGGGGAAATTTTATTACTGAAGTTAAAGTTAATATAATATTACAAAATTCCTTTTTTGTCATTGACCGACTATGTATAGAATGGATTTCATTGAAATGTTGTAACAATTCAGTGACCTTTTATATTGTCGAACATACTTACTAAAGGGAAAAAAGATTTATGGGATATTGTGGGTTTGTCGAGACTTACTTAAAGCAATTTTCTAATGTTATAACTACTCCATAGACAATTTTTTTCTTTGTATAAATGAATTTGTGAGATAATGGTTTACCCTACTTATTAATTCATCTTTGATAATAAAAACACCATCTACCTATGTATTGAAATATTTTAAAGAATTTTTTTTTTGTTTTTTCTTTACGGAAAAAAAAAAAAAAACAAGCTGAAAAGGAATAATAATTTGGAAACAATTCTTTTTCTCAAAAGTGTATTTTATGAATTTGAATTCATATAAACTTTCTTTATTAACTTACTAAACATTAAATAACATACAAATATATAATTTTTTTGAATTATTAAATCGTTCGTCGATTACATACATAAATCATTTCAATTTTCAAATACATATTAGATAATTTTTTTTGTTGAACTATATATGATCGGTGATTTTGAGACCTATAGTTAAAAATCTAATAAAACTTCCAAACTTATCAGGATTTGTTTTTTTTCAAATTATTTAAAATGTCGCTTGATCGTACACCACCACCAGCTAACATTCCCCCTCCACTACCATCGTCATCTGTTTCTATAGAACCGTCGGTGTGTCACGTGTGTAAGGAAACTATGACAGAAGGACAAGACTGCATAATTATTAATCAATGTTCACATACATATCATAGGCAGTGTATTGAAAGTCATTTAGAAAATTCCTCAGAATGTCCAGTCTGTCAGAGATCTTTTCAACTATGTGAGTTACGTAAACTTAATATAGTCAACAAAATTCTACCTTTAGCAAAAGGCAATCCGAAAGGTAAAGGTAGAGGAGCAGTTCCAAAACCTTATAACCTTCGAAGTACCACTTGTAACCAATTTTCAGAGTCAGACAATACTAATTTAGATAATTTAGTTACTACTGATCGTCCTGTACGTAATATTTCTGAAGCGAATGCATTAAATACACCTCCTCATAATGAATTTTATCACTCTCCTCAGCGAAATATCAATGAAAATAATGTTGATTACAATAAAATTAATCGTATGATAGAAAATAATATTAATAGACTTTTAGCTAATTTAAACATTACACCACCTGCTAATGCATCTAGTAATAAGGAGCCTAATGTAAACCATTCTACTAGACCCAATGAACAGAATCATTCCGAAAATGTTATCAATGCACAATTTTTAAGTTCACCCAATGTATTTTCAATCTCTAACACAAATAACACCACTATGCATCCAAATAAAATTACTTCTGTAATACAGAGCTGGAACTTAAAGTTCGATGGTTCGGCTGCAGGATTAAATGTTGATGAATTTTTATATCGAGTTCGCTCGCTAACAAATGATAATTTCAATGGCGACTATAATGTCGTCTGCAAAAATTTACATATAATGTTAACGGGGAAGGCAGGGATTGGTATTGGCGATACCATAAGCAAGTACAAGCTATAGAATGGTTAGATTTCTGCGATGCTATTAAGTGTCAATACAAAGAATATAAATCCTCATTTGATATACGAGAGGAAATTCGAAATAGAAAGCAGAAACCTGCTGAAAACTTTGACACATTTTATGAGGCAGTATCTTCAATTATGGATCGACTACCAAGTCCCATGTCTGAACCGAACTTATTGAAATCCTTGCAAGAAACCTTCGGCCTGACATTCGTCAAGACCTTTTATATGTCCCAATACACTCTATATCACATTTGCGAAAACTAGTGCAAATGCGAGAAAATTTTTTAAATGACGAATATGTAAGGAAAAATTTTAGTGGACGCAATCAGAATGCAATGCCACCTCGGCGTAATATTAATGAAATTGACAACTCTGATAGTTTCTTAGATATTATGGAGAATAACGTGTCTGTTGACGCTATTCAACATTCGGAGAGAACATCAGTGTTGGAATTGTGATGAGGTTGGGCATCGTTGGGAAGATTGTCTATGTGATAGGACTGTTTTTTGCTACGGATGTGGTGCGAAAAATGTGTAGTAGGCCTAAATGTATATATTGCGCGAATCGAAGACTAAATCAGTCAAAAAACTTAAAAACATTTTCTCGAGTGAACGAGAATATATAACATCTAATAAACATTCTGAAACAAATTCGCAGAATGAAAATTCTGACAACAATGCAAATAATATCGAGAATAAGTCAAGTTTAAAACAATTGGATAATCCTGAAAATACGAATAAAAATTTCGGATGGCCCATAACAATTCTACAACGTGAAAGTTCTCATAATCCTATTAATGAAAATTCTGATCAAAATGTAAATCACCTTATATTTCCTAAACTTCCTTATCATAAACGATGGGAATATTATATTCGGAAACGGGACGAAATATTTAATGTTTCTAGTATCTCGGCTAATCCTAAAATGAAAATTAAACGTTCTACTGCTAGGTTAAGAAAATTTTATAAAGTACGTAAAATGTGTCGCAAATTTCTTGTTTCAACTATTGTCTCAAATCCTAAGGACAAGCGTTACTATGCAAAAGTAAAATTTTTAACTTTTAATGAATTCGGTCTATTAGATACAGGGGCCAATATAAGCTGTGTTGGATCCGAGTTAGCTTTATATGATTTTTCGAAATTTTCTAACTTTGTAAAATGTAAAAGTTGTGTACGTACTGCCGATGGAAAGTCACAACCTGTCATCGGTTGGTTGGACGTTAATATTACCTTTCAAAATAAAACTAAACCTTTAAAATTATTCATAATACCGACAATTGCACAACGTTTGATATTGGGAATCGACTTTTGGAACACCTTTGCACTGCTTCCAGACCTGGATGGAGCTGTAAGCATAGTTTTTGTTAATGATAAGTCCATCAGTCCGTCTGATTTGTCCGTTATTAATGAAAAGTCTGATGTTTTGTCCAGCTTAAAAGAAAAGTCTGATAATAATTCAGATGAAGATTCATATCCACTCACATCACATTAAGCCAACGTCAACAGCTTAGCGCTGTTACTGAACTATTCCCTAACTTCGAACTACAAGGGTTGGGCAGAACCAGCTTAATTAAGCACTCGATTGATGTAGCTGATGCTACACCAGTCAAGCAACGGTTCTATCCGGTTTCTCCGGCGGTAGAGAAACTGATGTTTGGTGAGATTGACAGAATGTTGGCACTGGGGGTCATTGAGCCATCAACGTCCCCTTGGAGCTCACCAATGCGGTTGGTTATTAAACCCAATAAAGTAAGGTTATGCTTAGATGCAAGAAAGGTGAATTTAGTCACCAAAAAGGATGCTTATCCATTGCCAAATATAGAGGGAATTTTTGCGAGGCTTCCAAAAGCGAATCTCATATCAAAGCTAGATCTGAAGGATGCCTATTGGCAAATTGCCCTAGACGAGAAGTCCAAAGCATTGACGGCATTCACAGTCCCAGGCAGACCACTATATCAGTTTGTAGTGATGCCTTTCGGACTGTGTAATGCCCCTCAAACCATGTGCAGATTAATGGACGAAATCATACCACCCGATCTACGGCACTGCGTCTTTGGGTATCTGGACGATCTAGTTATTGTATCTGAAGATTTTGCGACACATTTAGAAATTTTAGTGCGAATCGCGTCTCAATTTCGAAAAGCCAACTTAACACTGAACATATCAAAGTCGAAATTTTGCGTTGTTAAGGTGAACTACCTGGGATATGTCATCGGAAACGGAGGGATAACAACTGATCCGGAGAAAATTTCAGCCATCACTAACTGGCCTACACCTAAAAATCTAAAGCAGGTTCGGGGTTTTCTTGGATTGGCGGGGTGGTATCGTCGCTTTATTGAAAACTTTTCTACTGAAGTATTCCCCATAACAGAAGTGCTATCTACGAAGAAAAAATTTGTTTGGACAGAAGCAGCTCATCAAGCCTTTCATAGAATAAAAATGCTCCTAACCACTGCTCCAGTCTTGTCAAATCCAAATTTTGCAAATAAGTTTTTCCTACACTGTGATGCTAGTGATTACGGTATTGGCGCAGTTCTGGTGCAATTGGATGAAGAAGGAAACGAAAAACCCATTGCATACATGAGTAAGAAATTAAATTCAGCGCAACGGAATTACAGTGTCACAGAGCGGGAATGCTTAGCAGCTATAGAAGCGATAAAACGATTTAGATGCTATTTGGAATTGCAAGAGTTTGAGGTGGTTACGGATCATTCTAGTCTATTATGGCTAATGAGACAGCCTGATCTAAGTGGTAGACTGGCCCGATGGGTGTTCAAATTACAAGCGTACAAATTTACAATATCACACAGGAAAGGAAAAGATAACATAGTACCTGACGCGCTTTCTCGAATTCCCATTGAAGAAGTTTCTGCTTTAACAATTAGTGAGCCAGAAATTGATTTAAACTCTCCCCATTTCGACGACAAAGACTACAATGATTTGAAGGATAAAATCAATAACAATATGTCAAAGTATCCTGATATTAAAATTGTCAATAAATATGTCTATTATCGCACTCAACACTATTCAGGAGAAGAAGCCCAAGAACAAGAATGTTGGAAACTCTGGGTTCCTTATGGCCTGCGACACAACACTATTGCGAGAGCTCACGATGCTCCTGTATCAGCTCATGGAGGAATGAGTAAAACAATTGAACTTTTAAGAAGAAACTTTTTCTGGCCTGGAATGGTGCGTGATGTGAAAAACTACGTTCGTGACTGTGAAATATGTAAAACAACAAAATCCCCAAATTTTGTTATGAAACCACCAATGGGTATTCAAGTCAGTTCTGTACGCCCATTCCAGCGCCTTTACATCGACCTATTAGGACCATATCCGCGAAGTAAATCTGGGTTTATTGGTTTACTTATAGTTTTAGACCATTTCAGCAAATTTCATTGGCTATGTCCATTAAGAAAATTTACTTCTCTTGCTATACAAGAGTTTTTGCAAAAATCAATTTTTCACACATATGGCGTACCGGAAACAATTGTGAGTGATAACGGGAGTCAATTCCGAGCAAATGACATCAATGCTTTTCTAACTTCTTACGGAATTCAACACACCTATACAGCGCTTTACTCCCCCCAATCCAATGCTTCTGAACGGGTGAACCGTTCACTGATTGCTGGTATAAGGGCCTACCTTAAGAAGGATCAACGTGTTTGGGACGAAAATCTCTCCGCTATCAGTTGTGCTCTCCGTAACTCATGTCATCAATCCATAGGATGCTCACCTTATCACGCGTTATTTGGCTTTGATATGGTCACCCATGCGTCTTCGTACACATTGTTAAAGAATCTTAAAATACTTAATGAGCCATCTGCGTGTTTGACACGGGATGATCAATTGCAGTTAATTCGCCAGGATATACGTAAACACATAAATGAAGCTTATAATAGAAACCAACACCAATATAACCTTCGAGCTAAGACTCAAAACTTTACAGTTGGGCAAGAAATATTTAGGAGAAATTTCGCACAAAGTAATTTTGAAAAACGTTTTAATGCTAAGCTATCACCAGTATTCATTAAAGCTAGAATTCGAGAGAAATTAGGAAATAGTTATTACATACTTGAAGATTTACAGGGAAAACTTGTAGGAACTTTTCATGGAAAGGATATCAGAGCTTAAAAATACAGAACTTCAAAATATTATTGACAATTTAATTAATTTATTCCTTTTGTTTAATACCTATACTTTTCCTTATTTTTTTTTTTTTTCTTCATTTTTAATTCTTTTTATTTTTAAAGGAATAACAAATTTACATTAGCTTTATATAAATATTTATCATTTATCGATGTAAATGTAGAAAATATTCAAAATCTTAATGTTATAGAATTTCAAATAAACCTCGATCAAACCTGTGGAAATTTTTTTTTCTAAAAGAAAAAATGTCTTTAATATATGATGTATTTTTTCAATATGGTTTCAAATGGAAATTATAGTCTATAAAGTAAATATAATTTCAAAATTTTTAAAGTTTTGTTTTTATTAAATTTTAAAAAAAAAAAAAAAAAACATTTCAGTATCATGCTTATCGCTAGTCTGGTGTTAAATTTGAAACACATTTGAAACATACTGTTGATATCTAACTACCCTTTTGGGTGAAAAGACTAAAATTTTTAATTTGAAAATAAAAATTTTCAAATTTGTTCAACAACAATTATTAATGATTATAATACAAAATTGGCTCTGGACAATGTCAAAATCCAAATCGTGTTTAATAGTGCAAATATGTATATTGAAAGGAAAATGTTCTAGAGAACGAAAGTCACTCTAATGCAAACGCCTTTTCCATCTAATTCTGTTTCGAATATCGACAGAATTATCCGGTTTGTAATGGGCGCTTTCACAAAATGTACAGATTCTGGAACAAATTTAATAATTTCATGAATTTTTCTTTAGTTTTTTTTTTACAAAACAAAACCAATATGAAATAGACGGAGGAATTTGGTGTGAATCTTTCAAAGTAGGCAACTCCATTCTCGAACAGATATCAGATGGGACAAGTATTCCTTCCAAATTTGCAGCAGACTGTTCAGAATGTAATCCTAAAAGTTAATTAAAATTAAATTCAAATTCATGAAATCAAAAAAAACACAAAATAAAAAGAATACTTTTTTTTTCACTTCAGTTTACTGTTGGATTTTGTTTACTGCTTTTACTTCTTTTCATTAAATGCTTTAATTTATTTGTTCTTAAAACGTAAAATATTTTTTTAATTCCTCTTTAAATAATAATATAAAGTTTAAATTTGACTTTGGTCTTCTTCTTGTTTTCTTTGTTTTTTTCTTTTCATTAATTTGCTTTGCTTTTTATTGGTTTTATAAACTTTACATTGCTTTTGCTTCATAGTTGTAAATTTTATCATACAAAAGCTAGAGGTTTGCGACTTGGCTAAATTTTACATGTATTTTAAGTAATGTAATTTAAACAGAATTTTACTTAAAGTAACTAATTAGGAAAATTGTTTTGCAAATAATAGCTGAAGAAAAATAAAAATCAAAAGATTAAATGGGATGTGTTGGGAAAAATATTATAATATTTTTTATTTGAGTCTATATATGAAATTATAGTAAAATGCTGTGGAGAATATCTGAATTTTGTGTAAAATGGTAATTTTACACAGTAATTTTACTCGATGATGGTAATGCCAAAACAATAAGATACTTTTTTTTTCAACAATGCAAATTGTAAAAGATTTTTTTTTATTCTTCTTTTTCTTTGGTATTTGCCCCAAAATTTTCCATGACGCTCGTTTACACGCCTTATAATAAGCACATTGGCTGCATTTAACTTCCTTTTTATTTTAACTTTTGAGCCGACAACATCATTTGGTAATATTAAAATTAAATCTCGGAAAATTTTGATAATCCGAAAATTTGTAAGAAATAAATCTATTTTTTTGAAATCCTGTGGATCGGAAAAACTGAAAGGAAAGGTAATTTGTGTAATTTTTTGATAAAATATAAACTTTTTTCACATACTGATAATTTTTATAACACAAGGACACGTGCGTTGAGTTGGGCAATCGGGAGCCTTGGTTAGTTGCCAAAATCCAGAGGATCAGGGTATGAATGCTCCGAAACTATTTAGCAACACTCATAACAAGTCCACTGTTCAAAAATTTGGGAGTTATAATATCAGCTCAAGCCAATTTGGGTATACAGCCACATTTCTATTCTAATTCTACTCTCCACAGCATCTTCATCTTTAGAAATCAGTAAAATTCAACAGTAAAACAAAGAAAAGTGCGAAATAATTAAAATCATAAATAGTGTTTAAAAGTTAAAAAGAAAAGTTAAAGTTATTTAACATGTTCAACAAAGAAAATAAAAGTTTTCTTTTAAAATCATATAAAATTATTGAAAATTTCCAAATTTGAAAAAAATACACATTTTAGGAAATTCCATTTAGTAAAATGAGCTAAAATTAAAAATTGAAAGAAAAAAAGAAAAAAAATAATCAATATAATTAAGGGCCCATTGTGCTAAAATCATGGAAAAATAATAAGTGCTAAATTTAAAATGTATTCTAAGTTAAAATTAAGTAAAATTTTCTAATATCTAAAGTTAAAATATCACAGTAAAGTTAAAATATCACAGTAAAGTTAAAATATCACAGTAAAGGTAAAATATCACAGTAAAGTTAAAATATCACAGTAAAGTTAAAATATCACAGAAAAGTTAAAATATCACAGTAAAGTTTAAAATATCACAGTTAATTCAAATACATATTATAAACCAATAATGTGTGATAACTAATATCACAGTGCAAATTTGCAACAAAAATTTAATTAAATTTAACTATTTAATCAAATTAACAAACAACTCAATCAACAAAATCATGAAATAATTAACAAATGTTACCCCGAACAAGAACCATAAACATTTCATTCCTTCAGCAACCTGCATCGCTACCCTGGAAGGCCTTCTACAGTTCGATGACAAGTTGGTAAGTTAGATCATACGTACCTCAAAACTAATCCTATGTTTATAGTTCTTGATCATTGACCTATATATTCAAATCCAACATCACGTAACAACAACAACCAATGCAATAAGAGAGTATTTTTTTTTAAAGCAAAAGCTCTTTCATTCATATGTTACATATTTCTGTTAAAGCTTTTGCTTTCAAACTTGTAAACATGTTCATTGCTTTAGAATTGAATTACTCTCACTGTAAAGTTCTCTGTTTAATTGCTGATACATTGGTGTTCATGGTAATATTTTGCTAACAGATGAGAATGTTAACAGATATTTTATTTAATCTTGGTTTTTGTTGTTACGCCACAGATGTATATTTTGTTTTGTTTGTTTTTTTTAATTTTTTTTCACGATCAAAAATACCAAAAAGAATGAATGAAAATTAGTAACAATTTACAAAGAAAATACAGAGTATTTTCGAAATTTTTTTTTTTTTGACTTTGTGAATTTGCACAGTGGTTAGAATAAACGAAAATTAGAAACGAATGAACGTAAAATATAATAAAAAAAAAAAAAAAGAAAAAAAAAAAAAAAGGAAGGAAAGAAAAAGAGGGAATTTTCAATTTTAATAGTTAGTTTTGACTTTAACTAAATAAATATGAAGAAATTGTAACTTTTACTTATAATATTAAATCATATAAATATGTTTGCTAAATTAAAAATGAAAATTTTGTTAATAAAACAATTATCTAGTATAATGGATTACTAAATTTGAAGTTCAAGGTGTTTTTATTAAAAAGAGTGAGTAAATAAGTAGGGAATTTGTTGTTTTTGGGATTTCAGATAAGAATTTAGTACGCCAATGAAATATTTGGTTGGTGAGGGTTATGAGGCGTTAACCTCCTGAACATCTAGGAGATATTTAATCACAATCATTTATACCCATTAACGTAGTTTATTTAGATTTCATTCGTTGATTAGATAGGGGCATTTTTTTCTTCTAGTCATCCTGGACCATATTCATTGACTTTTGTTTGTATACCTAAATAAAAAGGGAGCCTAAAATAATTATTGTATGTGACTTGGGTATATTAGGAAAGGACACGAACCCCCCATCCGACTGCTATGCTAGCGAATCAAAGGCTCCCGCGGTCCTACTCCTGATATCACTTTTATTAGTCCCCTTTCCTTGCTTTTAAAAAACTTATTTCTCCAATGAAAACATAGTGAGAGACGTACTCTGGTGAGGATTGGAGAGCAAGCTAATATTTATTACAGCCATATCGGAACCTCAAATTACCGCCTTTTTAAACCTGGGAAAATAATTCTATCGATTTATTCAATTGGCCATTTTCTAAAAATACATTATGCAATAAATTATATGCCTAAACAAATGGCAATTTTGATGCTTTAAAATAGTGCATAAACGACTGTCCTAGCAAGAAAACTGCCAAAGTTAATTGCAACCATATTTTAACCTCAGATTACAGCGTTTATTAAACATAGAGCAATAATTCTACCGATCTATCAAATTGACCAATTTGTAAAAACACACATTATGCTACAAATGATATAACATATTAAAGTGCAATCCTAATGCACTAATAAATGACTGTCATAGCATGAAAACTGTCAATGTTATTTGCAACCATATCGGAACCTCAAATTACCGCCTTTTTAAACAAAGAACAATAATTCTACCGATCCATCAAATTGACAATTTTTTAGACGAAAAGATTATGCTACAAATGATATACTAAGTTAAAGTGCAATCATAATGCTTTAAAATGATGCATAAATAACTGTAATAGCATGAAAATTTTCAAAGTTATTCACAACCATATCGGAACCTCAAATTACCGCCTTTTTAAACCTGGGAAAATAATTCTATGGATTTATTCAATTGGCCATTTTCTAAAAATACATTGCACAATAAATTATATACCAACACAAATGGCAATTTTAATGCTTTAAAATGATGCCTAAATGACTGTCATAGCGTGAAAACTGTCTATGTTATTTGCAGCCGTTTTGGAACCTGAAATTACCGCGTTTTTAAAGCTGTGAAAATAATTCTACCCATCTATCCTATTAGCCATTTTCTAAAAATATATTATGCAACAAATTATATACCAAAACAAATGGCAACTATAATGCAATAAAAAGATATATAAACGACTGCTATAACATGAAAACTATAAAAGATATTTGCAACCATATTGGAGCTTTAAATTACCGCATTTCCAAACCTGTACCAATAAATATACCGATCTATCTAATTTTTCTAAAACTTCATTATGTCACAAATTATACACCAAAACAAAGTGCAACAGTAATGCTTTAAAATGATACATAAACGATTGTCCTGGCATGAAAACTGTCAAAGTTATTTGCAGCCATATCGGAACCTCAAATCACAGCGTTTTAAACATAGAAAACCAATTTTACTGATCCTTCAAATTGACTATTTTAGACGAACACATTATGCCACAAAATTAAAGTGCAATCATAATGCTTTAAAATGATGCATAAATGACTGTCATAGCATGAAAACTGTCAATGTTATTCACAACCATATCGGAACCTCAAATTACTGCGTTTTTAAACATAGAACAATAATTCTACCGATCCATCAAATTGACCATTTTTTATGACGAAAAGATTATGCCACAAATGATATACAAATATAAAGTGAAATCATAATGCATTAAAATGATGCATAAATGACTGTCATAGCATGAAAACTTTCAAAGTTATTCACAACCATATCGGAACCTCAAATTACCGCCTTTTTAACCTGGGAAAATAATTCTACCGATCTATCCAATTGGCCATTTTCTAAAAATATATTATGCAATAAATTATATACCAAAACAAATGGCAACTATAATGCAATAAAAAGATATATAAACGACTGCTATAACATGAAAACTATAAATGATATTTGCAACCATATCGGAGCCTTAAATTACCGCATTTCCAAACCTGTACCAATAAATATACCGATCTATCTAATTTTTCTAAAACTTCATTATGTCACAAATTATACACCAAAACAAAGTGCAACAGTAATGCTTTAAAATGATACATAAACGATTGTCCTGGCATGAAAACTGTCAAAGTTATTTGCAATCATATCGGAACCTCAAATCACAGCGTTTTTAAACATAGTTTTTAACATGGACAATTCTACCGATCCTTTAAATTGACCATTTTTAGACGAAAAGATTATGCCACAAATGATATACTAAGTTAAAGTGCAATCATAATGCTTTAAAATGATGCATAAACGTCTGCCCTAGCACGAAAACTGCCAAAGTTAATTGCAATCATATCGGAACTTCAGATTACTGCGTTTATTAAACATAGAACAATAATTCTACTGATCTATCAAATTGACCAACAAATAATATACCAAAACAA
>NC_060950.1:46785538-46810675 GCF_022045245.1 Lucilia cuprina | reverse complement strand
GATAGATAGATAGATAGATAGATAGATAGATAGATAGATAGATAGATAGATAGATAGATAGATAGATAGATAGATAGATAGATAGATAGATAGATAGATAGATTTGATTTGGTAGAATTATTGTTCTATATATCAAATGCAGTAATCTGAGGTTCCGATATGGCTGCAATTAACTTTGACAGTTTTCGTGCTACGACAGTCGATTATGCACCATTTTAAAGCATTATGATTGCATTTTAAATTGGTATATCATTTGTGGCATAATGTGTTTGTCTAAAAAATTGTCAATTTGAAGGATCGGTAGAATTGTCTATGTTAAAAACTATGTTTAAAAACGCTGTGATTTGAGGTTCCGATATAGTTGCAAATAACTTTGACAGTTTTCATGCCTGGACAATCGTTTAAGCATCACTTAAAGCATTACAGTTGCACTTTGTTTTGGTGTATAGTTTGTGGCATAATGAATTTTTACAAAGATTGGATAGATCGGTATATTTATTGGTACAGGTTTAGAAATGCGGTAATTTAAGACTCCGATATGGTTGCAAATATCATTTATAGTTTTCATGTTATAGAAGTCGTTTATATATCTTTTTATTACATTATAGTTGCCTTTTGTTTTGTTATATAATTTATTGCATAATATATTTTTAGAAAATGGCCAATTGGATAGATCGGTAGAATTATTTTCACAGCATCATAAAAGCGGTAGTTTGAGGTTCCGATATGGCTGCAAATAATATTGACAGTTTTCACGCTATGAAAGTCATTTATAAATCATTTCAAAGCATTATGATTGTACTTTAATATGGTATATCATTTGTAGCATAATGTGTATTTTTAGAAATTGGTCAATTTGATAGATCGGTAGAATTATTGTTCTATGTTTTAAAACGCAGTAATCTGAGGTTCCGATATGATTGCAATTAACTGTGGCAGTTTTCGTGCTAGAACAGTCGTTTATGCATCATTTTAAAGAATTATGATTGCACTTTAATTTAGTATATCATTTGTGGCATAATCTTTTCGTCTAAAAAATGGTCAATTTAAAGGATCGGTAGAATTGTCCATGTTAAAATCTATGTTTAAAAGCGCTGTGATTTGAGGTTCCGATATGATTGCAAATAACTTTGACAGTTTTCATGCCAGGACAGTCGTTTATGCATCATTTTAAAGCATTACAGTTGCACTTTGTTTTGGTGTATAATTTGTGGCATAATGGATTTTTACAAAAATTGGATAGATCGGTATATTTATTGGTATAGGATTAGAAATTCGGTAATTTATGGCTCCGATATAGTTGCAAATATCATTTATAGTTTTCATTTATGCATCATTTTAGAGCATTCTGATTGCACTTTAATTTGGTATATCATTTGTGGCATAATCTTTTCGTCTAAAAAATTGTCAATTTGGTAGAATTATTGTTCTATGTTTAAAAACGCGATAATTTGAGGTTCCGATATGGCTGTGAATAACTTTGACACTTTTCATGCTATGACAGTCATTTATGCATCATTTTAAAGCATTATGATTGCGCTTTAATTTGGTATATTATTTGTGGCATAATGTGTTCGTCTGAAAAATGGTCAATTTGAAGGATCAGTAGAATTGTTTTTCTATGTTTAAAAACGCTGTGATTTGAGGTTCCGGTACGGCTGCAAATAACTTTAACAGTTTTCATGCCAGGACAATCTTTATGTATCATTTTAAAGCATTACTCTTGCACTTTGTTTTGGTGTATAATTTGTGGCATAATGAAGTTTTAGAAAAATTAGATAGATCGGTATATTTATTGGTACAGGTTTGGAAATGCGGTAATTTAAAGCTCCAATATGGTTGCAAATATCTTTTATAGTTTTCATGTTATAGCAGTCGTTTATATATTTTTTTATTGCATTATAGTTGCCATTTGTTATGGTATATTATTTATTGGTCAATTTGATAGATCGGTAGAATTATTGTTCTATGTTTAATAAACGCAGTAATCTGAGGTTCCGATATGATTGCAATTAACTTTGGCAGTTTTCGTGCTAGGACAGTCGTTTATGCATCATTTTAAAGCATTTTGATTGCACTTTAATTTAGTATATCATTTGTGACATAATCTTTTCGTCTAAAAAATGGTCAATTTAAAGGATCGGCAGAATTGTCGATGTTAAAAACTATGTTTAAAAACGCTGTGATTTGAGGTTCCGATATGATTGCAAATAACTTTGACAGTTTTCATGCCAGGACAATCGTTTATGTATCATTTTAAAGCATTACTGTTGCACTTTTTTTTGGTGTATAATTTGTGGCATAATGAAGTTTTAGAAAAATTAGATAGATCGGTATATTTATTGGTACAGGTTTGGAAATGCGGTAATTTAAAGCTCCAATATGGTTGCAAATATCTTTTATAGTTTTCATGTTATAGCAGTCGTTTATATATCTTTTTATTGCATTATAGTTGCCATTTGTTTTGGTATATAATTTGTTGCATAATATATTTTTAGAAAATGGCCAATTGGATAGATCGGTAGAATTATTTTCACAGCTTAAAAAACGCGGTAATTTAAGGTTCCAAAACGGCTGCAAATAACATGGACAGTTTTCACGCTATGACAGTAATTAAGGCATCATTTTAAAGTATTATGATTGCACTTTAATATGTTATATCATTTGTAGCATAATGTGTGTTTTTACAAATTGGTCAATTTGATAGATCGGTAGAATTATTGTTCTATGTTTAATAAACGCGAAACCTCAGAATGCTGCATTTGATATATAGAACAATAATTCTACCGATCTTTCAAATTGACCAATTTGTAAAAACACACATTATGCTACAAATGATATACCATATTAAAGTGCAATCCTAATGCTTTAAAATGATGGATAAATGACTGTCATAGCATGAAAACTGTCAATGTTATTTGTAACCATATCGGAACCTCAAATTACCGCGTTTTTAAACAAAGAACAATAATTCTACCGATCCATCAAATTGACAATTTTTTAGACGAAAAGATTATGCCACAAATGATATGCAAAATTAAAGTGCAATCATAATGCTTTAAAATGATGCATAAATAACTGTCATAGCATGAAAACTTTTAAAGTTATTCACAACCATATCGGAACCTCAAACTACCTCCTTTTTAAACCTGGGAAAATAATTCTATCGATTTATTCAATTGGCCATTTTGTAAAAATACATTAGGCAATAAATTATATACCAAAACAAATGGCAATTTTAATGCTTTAAAATGGTGCACGAAAACTGCCAAAGTTAATTGCAACCATATCTTAACATCAGATTACAGCGTTTATTAAACATAGAACAATAATTCTACCGATCTATCAGATTGACCAATTTGTAAAAACACACATTATGCTACAAATGATATACCATATGAAAGTGCGATCATAATGCTTTAAAATGATGCCTAAATGACTGTCATAGCGTGAAAACTGTCTATGTTATTTGCAGCCGTCTTGGAACCTTAAATTACCGCGTTTTTAAAGCTGTGAAAATAATTCTACCGATCTATCCAATTAGCCATTGTAACCTGATAATTGCTAGGAGAAGAAGCTAAAAACTATTCTACAATGTTTGGGCATATGGAACCTTACGCACGTACTGGCTGACTAGCTAGATCGGGAGATATGGACGGGGATCTTGTTCCATTGGACCTGGTTCCGAACAATAAGAAAAAAACTTACGTGCGATTTAATTGCCCTTTTTGTTAATCCAAAAAAAAAAAAAAACTATAAAAATTCCTCCTACAATCAATATCACATCCTTTTGTTAGCATTTGTGTTATTGCTAAAGGCTCTAAACCCACCCAACTGATGCCTATAAATTTTACAAGAAAACCCTATCACACATTACCTTACTTCTGTCCCTGTAGTTCTACATAATCAAAAGAGTTTTACATTTTCATTATTTCAGAAATATTTGTATTATAAACAAAATCTCTCTATAAAATACATTAAAATCTCTCTTAGATCTAGGGTTAGTAAAATATTTAATAAATTTAATGATAACTAGCAAAGGGAAAAAAATTATTACTCTCTTTTTATTATAGGACAACAGAGAAGTTTTAAAGTTTTTAATAATGCAAAAGCTGATTTCATAAATATCAAACTTCTTTGTTGTTGTAATATTAATTTATGAATGACAAGAATAACTCAAACTTATGAATGAGAGAATATAAGAAAAAAAAAGTATTTATTAAAAAAAAATTACAATAACTTACATTGGGGTCACGATTCCATCTCTGCTGAAGGCCTTCGGCTTAATGTCTTTTGGAGTCGATTTACAATGAGGTTTATAATAATTGTTTTAATATTTGTGTTTAGTATGGATAGTATAATTATGTAAATGTTAGTTTGATATACATACAACTGATTAATTATATAACTTATAAATATAATTAGCAAAAGGAATGCAATTAATTTATAGTTGTTATTTATAATTGCATGTTAATATTTAGAGATATAAAGGAATAGGTATTCAAATTTGGGTTTTAGGTCTTAAATTATAATTGATTAGTACTGATTAATAGTTAAATTTTTAGATTTTAGTGCAGACAAAATTTTTACTTTCGATCATAAATTTCAAATTCGATTATGTTAATTTTTAAACTTTAACATAATTTATCAATATTTTATAAACATTTAAATATTAAACAAATATTTTTCTTCAACTTAAACTGAAAATGTATTAAGTTTTGAAGTATGTATGTAATAAAATATGTGGATATTCAGGTTGAGATCCACTTTGATAGACTTCATTAGGAATACGTTATGATCAACAAATATTTAATAGTTTAAAAGTGAACATTGAATTCGGAAAGATTAGTTTTGGTCGTGGTTAGGTTATGTTGAAATTTTAAATCAGCATGTCAAGCAAAGGAATATATATTAATTGTTATTATCAGATTAGTAGGTTATACTATTGAATTTAAAAAGCTGAAGTGTGTTATTTACAGGATTTTGTTGATTTTTCGCAAGGATTTAGATCCCTAAAGTTTTGAAATCCTCGATTGCCGTATATAAACTTTGTCGACCGACTTGCCAATTGTTGCCCTTGTGTAATAGTTTTTTGACACGTGTGTCTACATAGATAAATTCTGGGGTGACACTTAAAGAGGTCTCTCTCGAATGATTTACTGGGTGTTTGGGAAATCCACGTATCCCAAATCTTAGCCCAGTTTGAGAAATTTACACGAGAGTATGATTCTTTTTATGATGTTCTTAAAAATTTATAATTTTAGAATTTGAAGCATACAATCTTCATCCAACATTAACAAAAATACAAGTTACTTTCGTATTCAGCTGTCTTTATAAATGTTCAGCTAAATTTTAATCTTATTTCTCAAACAATTTTTTTTTCTAAAATAACTATGTTTTACATTAACTTTACACTTTCCTTTCAAACGATGTGGTCTATTTTAGTGACCACAATGTGCTCTTTGATAATAGATCAATACCATTATCGCCTTGTCAGAGAATAAATCTAAATATCATGTATATTTAAAAAAAAAAATATGTATATGAGAAAATATATGAGAAAAGCTTTCATCTTTCCCTATGCAAAATTTAAATATATTAAAGGAGATAGCAACACACTATTATAACTCTCTCTCATATCATGTATAATTTGCTGAGAATATATACATGATTGGAAATGCTGAAAAACGCAAAGAAGAATAAAAAGATCATAAAACAATGTGGTCTAGTGTATTATAGAAAGGTACTTAATAATGCAATGTTGCATTTGCAAGTACTTAATATAAGCACTTAAAATGTTAGGGAAGTATTCTCATCAACATATATTTATTAAAGTGATATTAAATAGTCAAATTAAATTAGAAATTATAAAAATGTCACATTACACCATTTTCTAAAAATTTATTATGCAACAAATTATATACCAAAACAAATGGCAACTATAATGCAATAAAAAGATATATAAACAACTGCTATAACATGAAAAATATAAAAGATATTTGCAACCATATTGGAGCCGCATTTCCAAACCTGTACCAATAAATATACCGATCTATCTAATTTTTCTAAAACTTCATTATGCCACAAATTATACACCAAAACAAAGTGCAACAGTAATTCTTTAAAATGATACATAAACGATTGTCCTGGCATGAAAACTGTCAAAGTTATTTGCAGCCATATCGGAACCTCAAATCACAGCGTTTTTAAACATAGAAAAACAATTCTACTGATCCTTCAAACTGACCATTTTTTAAGACGAACACATGCCACAAATGATATACCAAATTAAAGTGCAATCATAATGCTTGAAAATGATGCATAAATGACTGTCATAGCACGAAAACTGTCAAAGTTATTCACAACCATATCGGAACCTCAAACTACCGCGTTTTTAAACATAGAACAATAATTCTACCGATCCATCAAATTGACTATTTTTTAGACGAAAAGATTATGCCACAAATGATATACCAAATTAAAGTGCAATCATCATGCTCTAAAATGCATGCTATGATAAATGACTGTCATAGCATGAAAACTTTCAAAGTTATTCACAACCATATCGGAACCTCAAATTACCGCCTTTTTAAACCTGGGAAAATAATTCTACCGATCTATCCAATTGGCCATTTTCTAAAAATACATTATGCAATAAATTATATACCAAAACAAATGGCAACTATAATGCAATCAAAAGATATATAAACGACTGCAATAACATGAAAACTATAAAAGATATTTGCAACCATATCGGAGCCTTAAATTACCGCATTTCTAAACCTGCACCAATAAATATACCGATCTATCCTATTTTTGTAAAAACTCATTATGCCACAAATTATACACCAAAACAAAGTGCAATCATAATGCTTTAAAATGATGGTTAAATGACTGTTATAGCATGAAAACTGTCAAAGTTATTCACAACCATATCGGAACTTCAAATTACCAAGTTTTTAAACATAGAACAATAATTCTACCGATACATCAAATTATCAATTTTTTAGACGAAAAGATTATGCCACAAATGATATACCAAATTAAAGTGCAATCATAATGCTCTAAAGTGATGCATAAATGACTGTCATAGCATGAAAACTTTCAAAGTTATTCACAACCATATCGGAACCTCAAATTACAGCCTTTTTAAACATGGGAAAATAATTCTACCGATCTATCCAATTGGACATTTTCTAAAAATATATTATGCAATAAATTATATACCAAAACAAATGGCAACTATAATGCAATAAAAAGATATATAAACGACTGCAATAACATGAAAACTATAAAAGATATTTGCAACCATATCGGAGCCTTAAATTACCGCATTTCTAAACCTGTACCAATAAATGTACCGATCTATCCTATTTTTGTAAAAACTCATTATGCCACAAATTGTACACCAAAACAAAGTACAATCATAATGCTTTAAAATGATGGATAAATGACTGTTATATCATGAAAACTGTCTTTGTTATTCACATCCATATCGGAACCTCAAATAACCGCGTTTTTAAACATAGAACAATAATTCTACCGATCCATCAAATTGACAATTTTTTAGACGAAAAGATTATGCCACAAATGGTATACCAAATTAAAGTGCAATCATAATGCTCTAAAATGATGCATAAACGACTGTCCTGGCATGAAAACTGTCAAAGTTATTCACAACGATATCGGAACCTCAAATTACCGCCTTTTTAAACCTGGGAAAATAATACTACCGATCTATCCAATTGGCCATTTTCTAAAAATACATTATGCAAGAATGTATTTTTCGTAGCACGAAAACTGGCAAAGTTAATTGCAGCCATATCGGAACTTCAGATTACTGCATTTGATATATAGAACTATAATTCTACCGATCTATCAAATTGACCAATTTGTAAAAACACACATTATGCTACAAATGATATACCATATTAAAATGCAATCCTAATGCTTTAAAATGATGGATAAATAACTGTCGTAGCATGAAAACTGTCAATGTTATTTGTATCCATATCGGAACCCCAAATTACCGCGTTTTTTTTAGACGAAAAGATTATGCCACAAATGATATACCAAATTAAAGTGCAATCATAATACTTTAAAATGATGCATAAATAACTGTCATAGCGTGAAAACTTTCAAAGCTATTCACAACCATATGGAACCTCAAATTACCGCCTGGGGAAATAATTCTATCGATTTATTCAATTGGCCATTTTCTAAAAAAAAATTATGCAATTAATTATATGCCAAAACAAATGGCAATTTTAATGCTTTAAAATGGTACATAAACGACTGTCCTAGCACGAAAACTGCCAAAGTTAATTGCAACCATATCTTAACCTCAGATTACAGCGTTTATTAAACATAGAACAATAATTCTACCGATCTATCAAATTGACTAATTTGTAAAAACACACATTATGCTATAAATGATATACCATATTAAAGTGCAATCATAATGCTTTAAAATTATGCCTAAATGACTGTCATAGCGTGAAAACTGTCTATGTTATTTGCAGCCGTTTTGCCGTAGCACGAAAGCTGGCAAAGTTAATTGCAGCCATATCGGAACCTCAGATTACTGCATTTGATATATAGAACAATAATTCTACTGATCTATCAAATTGACCAATTTGTAAAAACACACATTATGCTACAAATGATATACCATATTAAAGTGCAATCCTAATGCTTTAAAATGATGGAAAATGACTGTCATAGCATAAAAACTGTCAATGTTATTTGTATCCATATCGGAACCTCAAATTATCGCGTTTTTAAACAAAGAACAATAATTCTACCGATCCATCAAATTGACAATTTTTTAGACGAAAAGATTATGCCACAAATGATATACCAAATTAAAGTGCAATCATAATGCTTTAAAATGATACATAAAAAACTGCGTGAAAACTTTCAAAGCTATTCACAACCATATCGGAACCTCAAATTACCGCCTAGGAAAATAATTCTATCGATTTATTCAATTGGCCATTTTCTAAAAATACATTATGCATTAAATTATATACTAAAACAAATGGCAATTTTAATGCTTTAAAATGGTACATAAACGACTGTCCTAGCACGAAAACTGCCAATGTTAATTGCAACCATATCTTAACCTCAGATTACAGCGTTTATTAAACATAGAACAATAATTCTACCGATCTATCAAATTGACCAATTTGTAAAAACACACATTATGCTACAAATGATATACCATATTAAAGTGCAATCATAATGCTTTAAAATTATGCCTAAATGACTGTCATAGCGTGAAAACTGTCTATGTTATTTGCAGCCGTTTTGGAACCTTAAATAACCGCTTTTTTAAAGCTGTGAAAATAATTCTACCGATCTATCTAATTAGCCATTTTCTAAAAATATATTATGCAACAAATATTATACCAAAAAATATGGCAACTATAATGCAATAAAAAGATATATAAACGACTGCAATAACATGAAAACTATAAAAGATATTTGCAACCATATCGGAGCCTTAAATTACCGCATTTCTAAACCTGTACCATTAAATGTACCGATCTATCCTATTTTTGTAAAAACTCAATATGCCACAAATTGTACACCAAAACAAAGTGCAATCATAATGCTTTAAAATGATGGATAAATGACTGTTATAGCATGAAAACTGTCAGTGTTATTCACAACCATATCGGAACCTCAAATAACCGCGTTTTTAAACATAGTTTTTAACATAGACAATTCTACCGATCCTTCAAATTGACCATTTTTTAGACGAAAATATTATGCCACAAATGATATACTATATTAAAGTACAATCATAATGCTTTAAAATGATGCATAAACGACTGTCCTAGCACGAAAACTGCCAAAATTAATTGCAATAATATCGAAACCTCAGATTACTGCGTTTATTAGAACAATAATTCTACCGAAATTGACCAACTTCTAAAAATACACATTATGCTACAAATGATATACCATATTAAAGTACAATCATAATGCTTTAAAATGATTCATAAATGACTTTCATAGCGTGAAAACTGTCAATATTATTTGCAGCCATATCGGAACCTCAAACTACCGCCTATTTAAAGATGTGAAAATAATTCTACCGATCTATCCAATTGGCCATTTTCTAAAAATATATTATGCAGCAAATTATATACCAAAACAAATGGCAACTATAATGCAATAAAAAGATATATAAACGACTGCTATAACATGAAAACTATAAAAGATATTTGCAACCATATTGGAGCCTTAAATTACCGCATTTCCAAACCTGTACCAATAAATATACTGATCTATCTAATTTTTCTAAAACTTCATTATGCCACAAATTATACACCAAATCAAAGTGCAACAGTAATGCTTTAAAATGATACATAAACGATTGTCCTGGCATGAAAACTGTCAAAGTTATTTGCAGCCATATCGGAACCTCAAATCACAGCGTTTTTAAACTTAGAAAAACAATTCTACTGATCCTTCAAATTGACCATTTTTTAGACAAACACATTATGCCACAAATGATATACCAAATTAAAGTGCAATCATAATGCTTTAAAATGATGCATCAATGACTGTCATAGCATGAAAGTTGTCAAAGTTATTCACAACCATGTCGGAACCTCAAATTACCGCGTTTTTAAACCTGGGAAAATAATACTACCGGTCTATCCAATTGGCCATTTTCTAAAAATACATTATGCAAGAAATTATATACCAAACATAGCTTTTAACATGGACAAATCTACCGATCCTTCAAATCGACCATTTTTTTGACAAACACATTATGCCACAAATTATACACCAAAACAAAGTGCAATTATAATGCTTTAAAATGATGGATAAATGACTGTCATAGCATGAAAACTTTCAAAGCTATTCACAACCATATCGGAACCTTAAATTACCGCCTTTTTAAACCTGGGAAAATAATTCTATCGATTTATCCAATTGGCCATTTTCTAAAAATACATTATGCAACAAATTATATACCAAAACAAATGGCAATTTTAATGCTTTAAAATGGTGCATAAACGACTGTCGTAGCACGAAAACTGCCAAAGTTAATTGCAGCCATATCGGAACCTCAGATTACTGCATTTGATATATTGTAGCATACAACTGATCTGATGGTGTCAGAGTTCTCTCTTGTCTCTACTAAAGCAGCCAGCACGCAACTAGTTTCCGGCTTCTATCTCGTCGGCAATCGGGAGGATTCGTTGCTACTTTAAGTAGAGTAAACGTCGACATGCACAGTATTTATTATTTTATTTTGTGCGTGCGTAAAGTAGGAAAAAAAACAGAAATGAACAAAGAAAAGAGAAAGGGAGACTAATACACAGGAAAACGGAAACGAACATTTAACATATTGAACTGCACTGTGTGAAGGTGGTAACACAGTGTCTTTTATCCCCTCCCAACCATGATCATACTAGGGAAATGCTGTTGGTATTAAGTATGATCCCAAAGATTATTACCCTAACCAGAACAGTTCACCAGGAACCAGTTAAAGACAGTTTAGAACTGCATTTTGAAATTCATGTTATTTATTAACAAAAATAAATCCTTAAACATAACGTTTAAAAAAAAATTAACTAATATTGAACATATTAAAATTAGAGAAGATCGCGTAAAAACAATCTTTTGCAAAAATCAATATTTAAAAAAAATAAAAAAAATATTTATTTCAAAAAAAAAAAAATTGGGTTTAATCGGGATTCGAACTCGGGTCTCAAAGCAAAAAAAAAAAAAAAAAACAAAATATTTAACTCGTCCGGGATTCGAACCTGGGCTTACAAAAAAAATAAATTAAAAATTACTTTGCCCTCACTGGGATTCGAACCAGGGCCTAATGAGTGGTAAATTACAACTCAATCCACTAGACTATGGTGAGTTTTGAAAAATTATGGGTTATTTAGTTAATTAAACATTTATGTAATTTACATGTAATTACAGAAATGTAAAATATTAAATGTATTTGAGAATAAATAAAAGACATTACATACACTGATATAAGATGATTTTAACAATTACACTCATGTTAACGAATTTTTCTGTTAACAATATTTACTTATTAAACATTCTGTATGTACGTATCAGTGGATGTTATGTGTTTTTATTAATATTTTGTTTGTTTAAAAGAAAAAATGAAAATAACATAAAAAAATGAGCAACTAAACTTACATTTACCAGGATCCCACGTCGAAAGATCTTTCGTCTGCTTCCTGTAGATGTTTGTGTATATAATTTTGTTGAAATTTTTAAAAATTTATGTGTTTAAAATTACAGATTAACATTTTATGTTATTAACATTTGAACTCAATGTACATTTTTTTTTTTTAATTTTGTTTCTTTTTTTACTAATATTTTTGTTTTTATATTATTTTGACACTTGCTTTAAAATATTTTTATAAATTATACTTTTTCACCACTAACAATATTGATTTTTGCATTACATTTAGTTTCTTTAGTTTTCTGTCGCGAGTGATCAACAAAAAAAAGTGATTTAGTTAGATATTACGAAAAAAAAAATAAAATAATTAAAAAAAAAGTAAAAAAAAGTGATAGATTTAAGAACAATCGATATTTTACGAATTAATTTATAAACACATTTTGTAAAAATTTTAAAATTTGATTAAATAAAGATTAATATTTAAACTTTGTTTCTTTTTGTTATTTTTCTTGTTCTTCTTGTTGATTCTTTTAAGGTTTTTAGTTTTTTTTTTTTTAGTTTTTAAATTTTTCTTTTTCTAAATAATTAAAAATTTTTGTGAAACTTTTTATGAAATTTTCAAAATTACTCTCCACGAACTTTCACACAGATTATTTTTCTGATTTTTATTATAACTTTGGAGTGTTCTTTTGTTTTTTTTTTCTTTAAACAATTGACATTTTCCCCGCACTTTTCACACTTTTCTCCTCGTCTCTAAGACCTTAGTATTGCAACCTAAAGCTTTCCCTGAAGGTTTGGTTTTACGCCGAAGAAGGCACGATTGTGGACGAAGCCTTCCCAGGCGAAGATTTTGTGCCTGGAGGTTTCGTCGCTAGGAAGAATTTTGTCAAATATATCAAATTGACGTAGGTGTGTTTGTGTGCTGTAAAGATATTTTGGTTTTGGTTATGTTAGTTTGTATGTGTGTGTTTTGTTTTCTTTATGTTAATTATTACCTTTTTGTAAATAAAAACAAACGATTTTCTTTTTCTTTGACTTTTGTTGCCGCTGGGTAAATAAAAACACTTTCTGCCTACTTTTGAGTTGAAATTTGTGATATTGGCGTTACTGCGTTAAAAAAATTAGAAAAATAAAAAACTGATTTGAAAAAAAATGGATTTTTCTCAAGTTTTCCTTTAGAAAACAAAACTTACATTATTTTATTATCCTGTTACATATAATTTTGTGGATATAAAATCCAAAAGATCCTTTCACGAAATGCGAACAATTTAAGCCAAATTTATTTAAAACTTAAAAAAAAATTGTTTAACACTGAATTGTTTAACATGAATTAAATTCGAAGGATAATGGAAACAGGATAAAAACTTACAATTTCAAAAAAAAACTTCTTTATTTTTTTTTTAAATAAATTTTCCGGCAGAGTAACGACGTTTTTTTTTTAAGAAAACTGGTAGGTAGCAGCAGGCAAAAAGGAAAGATTTTGGGCAATGGCTTCCTTTTTATACCCAATATTTGAGAGAAAAATTTTGGAAAATTTGGAAATCTAATGTTTTTTCAGCAAAAACTAACACATACAAAATAAGAAAAACCAATACCAAAATATATATCGAAAATGTCTTCCTTTTATCTTTTGACAACAGCACTGCATTATCATTTAATACAAGCTGTCAACAAATTGAAATGTCATTTGAAACCAAATCTCCAAAAACCGTTAAATTCAAATGAAACTCTTCTCAACAGAAAAGTTGTTCAACAAAATTACAATTTTGAAATAAAAATACATAAAATCATTGCTTTCTACTACAAGCGCCCCTACAATATAGAATAATAATTCTACCGATCTATCAAATTGACCAATTTGTAAAAACACACATTATGCTACAAATGATATACCATATTAAAATGCAATCCTAATGCTTTAAAATGATGGATAAATGACTGTCATAGCATGAAAACTGTCAATGTTATTTGTATCCATATCGGAACCCCAAATTACCGCGTTTTTTTTAGACGAAAAGATTATGCCACAAATGATATACTAAATATAAGTGCAATCATAATGCTTTAAAATGATGCATAAATAACTGTCATAGCATGAAAACTTTCAAAGTTATTCACAACCATATCGGAACCTCAAATTACCGCCTTTTTAAACCTGGAAAAATAATTCTATCGATTTATTCAATTGGCCATTTTCTAAAAATACATTATGCAATAAATTATATACCAAAACAAATCGCAATGCTTTAAAATGGTGCATAAACGACTGTCCTAGCACGAAAACTGCCAAAGTTAATTGCAACCATATCTTAATCTCAGAATACAGCGTTTATTAAACATAGAACAATAATTCTACCGATCTATCAAATTGACCAATTTGTAAAAACGCACATTATACGGTCTATCCAATTGGTCATTTTCTAAAAATACATTAGGCAAGAAATTATATACCAAAACAAATGGCAACTATAATGCAATAAAAAGATATACAAACGACTGCAAAAACATGAAAACTATAAAAGATATTTGCAACCATATCGGAGCCTTAAATTACCGCATTTCTAAACCTGTACCAATAAATATTCCGATCTATCCTATTTTTGTAAAAACTCATTATGCCACAAATTATACACCAAAACAAAGTGCAATCATAATGCTTTAAAATGATGGATGAATGACTGTTATAGCATGAAAACTCTCAATGTTATTCACAACCATATCGGAACCTCAAATTACCGCGTTTTTAAACATAGAACAATAGTTCTACCGATCCATCAAATTGACAATTTTTAAGACGAAAAGATTATGCCACAAATGATATACCAAATTAATGTGCAATCATAATGCTCTAAAATGATGCATAAATGTCTGTCATAGCATGAAAACTGTCAAAGTTATTCACAACGATACCGAAACTTCAAATTACCGCCTTTTTAAACCTGGGAAAATAATTCTACCGGTCTATCCAATTGGCCATTTTCTAAAAATACATTATGCAAGAAATTATATACCAAATCAAATGGCAACTATAATGCAATAAAAAGATATATAAACGACTGCTATAACATGAAAACTATAAATGATATTTGCAACCATATCGGAGCCATAAATTACCGCATTTCTAAACCTGTACCAATAAATATACCGAACTATCCAATTTTTGTAAAAATTCATTATGCCACAAATTATACACCAAAACAAAGTGCAACTGTAATGCTTTAAAATGGTCCATAAACGATTGTCCTGGTATGAAAACTGTTAAAGTTATTTGCAGCCATATCGGATCCTCAAATCACAGCGTTTTTAAACATAGGAAAACGATTCTACTGATCCTTCAAATTGAACATTTTTTAGACGAAAAGATTATGCCACAAATGATATACCAAATTAAAGTGCAATCATAATGCTTTAAAATGATGCATAAATGACTGTCATAGCATGAAAACTGTCAAAGTTATTCACAACAATATCGGAACATTAAATTACCGCGTTTTTAAACATAGAACAATAATTCTACCGATCTATCAAATTGACCATTTTTTAGGCGAAAAGGTTATGCCACAAATGATATACCAAATTAAAGTGCAATCATAATGCTTTAAAATGATGGATAAATGACTGTTATAGCATGAAAACTGTCAAAGTTATTCACAACGATATCGGAACCTCAAATTACCGCCTTTTTAAACCTGGGAAAATAATACTACCGGTCTATCCAATTGACCATTTTCTAAAAATACATTATGCAAGAAATTATATACCAAAACAAATGGCAACTATAATGCAATAAAAAGATATATAAACGACTGCTATAACATGAAAACTATAAATGATATTTGCAACCATATCGGAGCCATAAATTACCGCATTTCTAAACCTGTACCAATAAATATACCGATCTATCCAATTTTTGTAAAAATTCATTATGCCACAAATTATACACCAAAACAAAGTGCAATTGTAATGCTTTAAAATGCATAAATGATATACCAAATTAAAGTGCAATCATTATGCTTTAAAATGATGCATAAATGACTGTCATAGAATGAAAACTGTCAAAATTATTCACAACCATATCGGAACCTCAAATTACCGCCTTTTTAAACCTGGGAAAATAATTCTACCGATCTATCCAATTGGCCATTTTCTAAAAATACATTATACAAGAAGTTATATACCAAAACAAATGGCAACTACAATGCAATAAAAAGATATATAAACGACTGCTATAACATGAAAACTAGAAATGATATTTGCAACCATATCGGAGCAATAAATTACCGCATTTCTAAACCTGTACCAATAAATATACCGATCTATCCAATTTTTGTAAAAATTCATTATGTCACAAATTTTACACCAAAACAAAGTGCATTTGTAATGCTTTAAAATTCATAAATGATATACCAAACTAAAGTGCAATCATAATGCTTTAAAATGATGCATAAATGACTGCCATAGCATGAAAACTTTCAAAGCTATTCACAACCATATCCGAACCTCAAATCGATTTATCCAATTGGCCATTTTCTAAAAATACATTATGCAATAAATTATATACCAAAACAAATGGCAATTTTAATGCTTTTAAATGGTGCATAAACGACTGTCGTAGCACGAAAACTGCCAAAGTTAATTGCAGCCATATCGGAACCTCACATTACTGCATTTGTTATACATAGAACAATAATTCTACCGATCTATTAAATTGACCAATTTGTAAAAACACACATTATGCTACAAATGATATACCATATTAAAGTGCAATCCTAATGCTTTAAAATGATGGATAAATGACTGTCATAGCATGAAAACTTTCAAAGTTATTCACAACCATATCGGAACCTCAAATTACCGCCTTTTTAAACCTGGGAAAATAATTCTATCGATTTATTCAATTGGCCATTTTCTAAAAATACATTATGCAATAAATTATATATAAACAAATGGCAATTTTAATGCTTTAAAATGGTGCATTTGTGCTACGACACAAAAACTGCCAAAGTTAATTGCAACCATATCTTAACTTCAGATTACAGCGTTTATTAAACATAGAACAATAATTCTACCGATCTATCAAATTGACCAATTTGTAAAAACACACATTATGCTACAAATGATATACCATATTAAAGTGCAATCATAATGCTTTAAAATGATGCCTAAATGACTGTCATAGCGTGAAAACTGTCTATGTTATTTGCAGCCGTTTTGAAACCTTAAATTTCCGCGTTTTTAAACATAGAACAATAATTCTACCGATGCATCAAATTGACCATTTTTTAGACGAAAAGATTATGTCACAAATTACATACCAAATTAAAGTGCAATCATAATGCTCTAAAATGATGCATAAATCACTGTCATAGCATGAAAACTTTCAAAGTTATTCACAACCATATCGGAAGCTCAAATTACCGTCTTTTTAAACCTGAGAAAATAATACTACCGGTCTATCCAATTGGCCATTTTCTAAAAATACATTATGCAAGAAATTATATACCAAAACAAAAGGCAACTAAGTATAATGCAGTAAAAAGATATATAAACGACTGCTATAACATGAAAACTATAAAAGATATTTGCAACCATATTGGAACCTTAAATTACCGCATTTCCAAACCTGTACCAATAAATATACCGATTATGCAATAAATTATATACCAAAACAAATGGCAATTTTAATGCTTTAAAATGGTGCATAAACGACTGTCGTAGCACGAAAACAGCCAAAGTTAATTGCAGCCATATCGAAACCTCAGATTACTGCATTTGATATTTAGAACAATAATTCTACCGATCTATCAAATTGACCAATTTGTAAAAACACACATTATGCTACAAATAATATACCATATTAAAGTGCAATCCTAATGCTTTAAAATGATGGATAAATGACTGTCATAGCATGAAAACTGTCAATGTTATTTGCAACCATATCGGAATCTCAAATCACAGCGTTTTTAAACAAAGAACAATAATTCTACCGATCCATCAAATTGACCATTTTTTAGACGAAAAGATTGTGCCACAAGTGATATACCAAATTAAAGTGCAATCATAATGCTTTAAAATGATGCATAAATAACTGTCATAGCATGAAAACTTTTAAAGTTATTCACAACCATATCGGAACCTCAAATTACCGCCTTTTTAAACCTGGGAAAATAATTCTATCGATTTATTCAATTGGCCATTTTCTAAAGATACATTATGCAATAAATTATATACCAAAACAAATAGCAATTTTAATGCTTTAAAATGGTGCATAAACGACTGTCCTAGCACGAAAACTGCCAAAGTTAATTGCAACCATATCTTAACCTCAGATTACAGCGTTTGTTAAACATAGAACAATAATTCTACCGATCTATGAAATTGACCAATTTATAAAAACACACATTATGCAACAAATGATATACCATATTAAAGTGCAATCCTAACGCTTTAAAATGATGGACTGTCATAGCATGAAAACTGTCAATGTTATTTCCAACCATATCGGAACCTCAAATCACAGCGTTTTTAAACAAAGAACAATAATTCTACCGATCCATCAAATTGACCAATTTCTAAAAATACACATTATGCTACAAATGAAATACCATATTAAAGTACAATCATAATGCTTTAAAATGATTCATAAATGACTGTCATAGCATGAAAACTGTCAAAGTAATTTGCAGCCATATCGGAACCTCAAATCACAGCGTTTTTAAACGTAGAAAAACAATTCTACTGATCCTTCAAATTGACCATTTTTTAGACGAACACATTATGATATACCATATTAAAGTGCAATCATAATGCTCTAAAATGATGCATAAATGAAATGTCATAGCATGAAAACTTTCAAAGTTATTCACAACCATATCGGAACCTCAAATTACCGCCTTTTTAAACCTGAGAAAGTAATTCTACCGATCCTTCAAATTGACTATTTTTAGACGAACACATTATGCCACAAAATTAAAGTGCAATCATAATGCTTTAAAATGATGCATAAATGACTTTCATAGCATGAAAACTGTCAATGTTATTCACAACCATATCGGAACCTCAAATTACTGCGTTTTTAAACATAGAACAATAATTCTACCGATCCATCAAATTGACCATTTTTTAGACGAAAAGATTATGCCACAAATGATATACCAAATTAAAGTGAAATCATAATGCTTTAAAATGATGCATAAATGACTGTCATAGCATGAAAACTTTTAAAGTTATTCACAACCATATCGGAACCTCAAATTACCGCCTTTTTAAACCTGGGAAAATAATTCTACCGATCTATCCAATTGGCCATTTTCTAAAAATATATTATGCAATAAATTATATACCAAAACAAATGGCAACTATAATGCAATAAAAAGATATATAAACGACTGCTATAACATGAAAACTATAAATGATATTTGCAACCATATCGGAGTCTTAAATTACCGCATTTCTAAACCTGTACCAATAAATATACCGATCTATCCTATTTTTGTAAAAACTCATTATGCCACAAATTATACACCAAAACAAAGTCCAACTGTATTGCTTTAAAATGGTGCATAAACGACTGTCCTGGCATGAAAACTGTCAAAGTTATTTGCAACCATATCGGAACCTCAAATTACAGCGTTTTTAAACATAGTTTTTAACATGGACAATTCTACCGATCCTTCAAATTGACCATTTTTTAGACGAAAAGATTATGCCACAAATGATATACTAAATTATAGTGCAATCATAATGCTTTAAAATGATGCATAAACGACTGTCCTAGCACGAAAACTGCCAAAGTTAATTGCAATCATATCGGAACCTCAGATTACTGCGTTTATTAAACATAGAATAATAATTCTACCGATCTATCAAATTGACCAATTTATAAAAATACACATTATGCTACAAATGATATACCATATTAAAGTACAATCATAATGCTTTAAGATGATTCATAAATGACTTTCATAGCGTGAAAACTGTCAATATTATTTGCAGCCATATCGGAGTCTTAAATTACCGCATTTCTAAATAAATATACCGATCTATCCAATTTTTGTAAAAATTCATTGTGCCACAAATTATACACCAAAACAAAGTGCAACTGTAATGCTTTAAAATGATGCATAAACGATTGTCCTGCCATGAAAACTGTCAAAGTTATTTTCAACCATATCGGAACCTCAAATCACAGCGTAAACATAGTTTTTAACAGAGACAATTCTACCGATCCTTGAAATTGACCATTTTTTAGACAAACACATTATGCCACAAATGATATACCAAATTAAAGTGCAATCATAATGCTTTAAAATGATGCATAAATGACTGTCATAGCATGAAAACTTTCAAAGCTATTCACAACCATAGCGGAACCTCAAATTACCGCCTTGTTAAACCTGGGAAAATAATTCTATCGATTTATCCAATTGGCCATTTTCTAAAAATACATTATGCAATAAATTATATACCAAAACAAATGGCAATTTTAATGCTTTAAAATGGTGCATAAACGACTGTCGTAGCAAGAAAACTGCCAAAGTTAATTGCAGCCATATCGGAATCTCAGATTACTGCATTTGATATATAGAACAATAATTCTACCGATCTATCAAATTGACCAATTTGTAAAAACACACATTATGCTACAAATGGTATACCATATTAAAGTGCAATCCTGTCAATGTTATTTGTAACCATATCGGAACCTCAAATTACCGCTTTTTTAAACAAAGAACAATAATTCTACCGATCCATCAAATTGACAATATTTTAGACGAAAAGATTATGCCATAAATGATATACCAAATTAAAGTGCAATCATAAGGCTTTAAAATGATGCATAAATGACTGTCATAGCATGAAAACTTTCAAAGTTATTCACAACCATATCGGAACCTCAAATTACCGCCTTTTTAAACCTGGGAAAATAATTCTATCGATTTATTCAATTGGCCATTTTCTAAAAATACATTATGCAATTTTAATGCTTTAAAATGATGCATAAACGACTGTTAGCACGAAAACTGCCAAAGTTAATTGCAACCATATCTTAACCTCAGACTACAGCGTTTATTAAACATAGAACAATAATTCTAATGACCAATTTGACCAATTTGTAAAAACACGCATTATGCTACAAATGATATACCATATTAAAGTGCAATCATAATGCTTTAAAATGATGCCTAAATGACTGTCATAGCGTAAAAACTGTCTATGTTATTTGCAGCCGTCTTAGAACCTTAAATTACCGCGTTTTTAAAGCCGTGAAATAATTTTAGACCCATCTATCCAATTAGCCATTTTCTAAAAATATATTATGCAATTAAATTATATACCAAAATAAAATGGCAACTATAATGCAATAAAAGATATATAAACGACTGCTATAACATGAAAACTATAAAATATATTTGCAACCCTATTGGAGCCATAAATTACCGCATTTCCAAACCTGTACCAATAAATATACCGATATATCTAATTTTTCACTAAAACTTCATTATGCACACAATTTATACACCAAAACAAAGTGCAACTGTAATGCTTTAAAATGATGCATAAGCGATTGTCCTGGCATGAAAACTGTCAAAGTTATTTGCAACCACATCGGAACCTCAAATCACAGCGTTTTTAAATATAGTTTTTAACATAGACAATTCTACCGATCCTTCAAATTGACCATTTTTTAGACAAACACATTATGCCACAAATTATATACCAAATTAAAGTGCAATCATAATGCTTTAAAATGATGCTAAATAATAACTGTCATAGCATTAAAACTGTCAATGTTATTCACAACCACATCGAAACCTCAAATTACCGCGTTTTTAAACATAGAACAATAATTCTACCGATCCATCAAATTTACAATTTGTTAGACGAAAAGATTATACCATATCGGAACCTCAAACTACCGCGTTTTTAAAGCTGTGAAAATAATTCTACCGATCTATCCAATTGGCCATTTTCTAAAAATATATTATGCAATAAATTATATACCAAAACAAAAGGCAACTTTAATGTAATAAAAAGATATATAAACGACTGCTATAACATGAAAACTATAAATGATATTTGCAACCATATCGGAGTCTTAAATTACCGCATTTCTAAATAAATATACCGATCTATCCAATTTTTGTAAAAATTCATTGTGCCACAAATTATACACCAAAACAAAGTGCAACTGTAATGCTTTAAAATGATGCATAAACGATTGTCCTGCCATGAAAACTGTCAAAGTTATTTTCAACCATATCGGAACCTCAAATCACAGCGTAAACATAGTTTTTAACATAGACAATTCTACCGATCCTTGAAATTGACCATTTTTTAGACAAACACATTATGCCACAAATGATATACCAAATTAAAGTGCAATCATAATGCTTTAAAATGATGCATAAATGACTGTCATAGCATGAAAACTTTCAAAGCTATTCACAACCATAGCGGAACCTCAAATTACCGCCTTGTTAAACCTGGGAAAATAATTCTATCGATTTATCCAATTGGCCATTATCTAAAAATACATTATGCAATAAATTATATACCAAAAAAATGGCAATTTTAATGCTTTAAAATGGTGCATAAACGACTGTGGTAGCAAGAAAACTGCCAAAGTTAATTGCAGCCATATCGGAATCTCAGATTACTGCATTTGATATATAGAACAATAATTGTACCGATCTATCAAATTGACCAATTTGTAAAAACACACATTATGCTACAAATGGTATAAAATATTAAAGTGCAATCCTGTCAATGTTATTTGTAACCATATCGGAACCTCAAATTACCGCTTTTTTAAACAAAGAACAATAATTCTACGATCCATCAAATTAACAATATTTTAGACGAAAAGATTATGCCATAAATGATATACCAAATTAAGTGCATTCATAAGGCTTTAAAATGATGCATAAATAACTGTCATAGCATGAAAACTTTCAAAGTTATTCACAACCATATCGGAACCTCAAATTATCGCCTTTTTAAACCTGGGAAAATAATTCTATCGATTTATTCAATTGGCCATTTTCTAAAAATACATTATGCAATTTTAATGCTTTAAAATGATGCATAACGACTGCCAAAGTTAATTGCAACCATATCTTAACCTCAGACTACAGCGTTTTATAAAACATAGAACAATAATTCTAATGACCAATTTGACCAATTTGTAAAAACAAGCATTATGCTACAAATGATATACCATATTAAAGTGCAATCATAATGCTTTAAATGATGCCTAAATGACTGTCATAGCGCAAAACTGTCTATGTTATTTGCAGCCGTTTTAGACCTTAAATTACCGCGTTTTTAAAGCCGTGAAAATAATTCTACCCATCTATCCAATTAGCATTTTCTAAAAAAATATATTATGCAACAAATTATATACCAAAACAAATGGCAACTATAATGCAATAAAAAGATATATAAACGACTGCTATAACATGAAAACTATAAATGATATTTGCAACCATATTGGAGCCTTAAATTACCGCATTTCCAAACCTGTACCAATTAATTTACCGATCTATCTAATTTTTGTAAAACTTCATTATGCCACAAATTATACACCAAAACAAAGTGCAACAGTAATGCTTTAAAATGATACATAAACGATTGTCCTGGCATGAAAACTGTCAAAGTTATTTGCAGCCATATCAGAACCTCAAATCACAGCGTAAAAATAGTTTTTAACATAGACAAACTCAAATTGACAATTTTTTAGACGAAAAGATTATGCCACAAACGATATACCAAATTAAAGTGCAATCATAATGCTCTAAAATGATGCATAAATGACTCTCATAGCATGACAACTTTCGAATAGCTTTGAACAACCATATCGGAACCTCAAATTACCGCCTTTTTAAACCTGGGAAAATAATTCTATCGATTTATTCAATTGACCATTTTCGAAAAATACATTATGCAATAAATTTTATACCAAAACAAATGGCAATTTTAATGCTTCAAAATGGTGCATAAACGATTTTCGTAGCACGAAAACTGCCAAAGTTAATTGCAGCCATATCGGAACCTCAGATTACTGCATTTGATATATAGAACAATAATTCTACCGATCTATCAAATTGACCAATTTGTAAAAACACACATTATGCTACAAATGATATACCATATTAAAGTGTAATCATAATGCTTTAAAATGATGCATAAACGAATGTCCTAGCATTCTGCCGACTGTCCTAAAATAATTCTACCGATCTTTCCAATTGGCCATTTTCTAAAAATACATTATGCAATAAATTATATACCAAAACAAATGGCAACTATAATGCAATAAAAAGATATATAAACGACTGCAATAACATGAAAAATATAAAAGATATTTGCAAACATATCGGAGCCTAAAATAACCGCATTTCTAAACCTGTACCAATAAATTTACCGATCTATCCTATTGTTGTAAAAACTCGTTATGCCACAAATTATACACCAAACAAAGTGCAATCATAATGCTCTAAAATGATGCATAAATGACTGTCATAGCATGAAAACGGTCAAAGTTATCCACAACGATATCGGAACCTCAAATAACCGCCTTTTTAAACCTGGGAAAATAATACTACCGATCTATCCAATTGGCCATTTTCTAAAAATACATTATGCAAGAAATTATATACCAAATCAAATGGCAACTATAATGCAATAAAAAGATATATGAACGACTGCTATAACATGAAAACTATAAATGATATTTGCAACCATATCGGAGCCATAAATTACTGCATTTCTAAACCTGTGCCAATAAATATACCGATCTATCCAATTTTTTGTAAAAATTCATTATGCCACAAAATAGACACCAAAACAAAGTGCAACTGTAATGCTTTAAAATGGTGCATAAACGACTATCCTGGCATGAAAACTGTCAAAGTTATTTGCAACCATATCGGAACCTCAAATCACAGAGTTTTTAAACATAGTTT
>NC_060950.1:46764725-46785438 GCF_022045245.1 Lucilia cuprina | reverse complement strand
CATGCTATGAGAGTCATTTATGCATCATTTTAGAGCATTATGATTGCACTTTAATTTGGTATATCGTTTGTGGCATAATCTTTTCGTCTAAAAAATTGTCAATTTGATGAATCGGTAGAATTATTGTTCTATGTTTAAAAACGCGGTTATTTGAGGTTCCGATATGGTTGTAAATACCTTTGACAGTTTTCATGTTAAAACAGTCATTTATCCATCATTTTAAAGCATTATGATTGCACTTTGTTTTGGTGTATAATTTGTGGCATAATGAGTTTTTACAAAAATAGGATAGATCGGTAAATTTATTGGTACAGGTTTAGAAATGCGGTTATTTTAGGCTCCAATATGGTTGCAAATATCTTTTATATTTTTCATGTTATTGCAGTCGTTTATATATCTTTTTATTGCATTATAGTTGCCATTTGTTTTGGTATATAATTTATTGCATAATATATTTTTAGAAAATGGCCAATTGGATAGATCGGTAGAATTATTTTAGGACAGTCGGCAGAATGCTAGGACATTCGTTTGTGCATCATTTTAAAGCATTATGATTACACTTTAATATGGTATATCATTTGTAGCATAATGTGTGTTTTTACAAATTGGTCAATTTGATAGATCGGTAGAATTATTGTTCTATATATCAAATGCAGTAATCTGAGGTTCCGATATGGCTGCAATTAACTTTGGCAGTTTTCGTGCTGCGAAAATCGTTTATGCACCATTTTAAAGCATTAAAATTGCCATTTGTTTTGGTATATAATTTATTGCATAATGTATTTTTAGAAAATGGTCAATTGAATAAATCGATAGAATTATTTTCCCAGGTTTAAAAAGCCGGTAATTTGAGCTTCCGATATGGTTGTGCAAAGCTATTCGAAAGTTTTCATGCTATGAGAGTCATTTATGCATCATTTTAAAGCATTATTATTGCACTTTAATTTGGTATATCATTTGTGGCATAATGTGTCTAAAAAATGGTCAATTTGAAGGATCGGTAGAATTATTGTTCTATGTTTAAAAACGCGGTAATTTGCGGTTCCGAAATGGTTGTGAATAACATTGACAGTTTTCATGCTACGACAGTCATTTATCCATCATTTTAAAGCATTTTGATTGCACTTTGTTTTGGTGGGTAATTTGTGGCATAATGAGTTTTTTCAAAAATAGGATAGATCGGTATATTTATTGGTACAGGTTTAAAAATGCGGTAATTTAAGGCTTCGATATGGTTGCAAATATCTTTTATAGTTTTCATGTTATTGCAGTCGTTTATATATCTTTTTATTGCATTATAGTTGCCATTTGTTTTGGTATATAATTTATTGCATAATATATTTTCAGAAAATGGCCAATAGGATAGATCGGTAGAATTATTTTCCCAGGTTTAAAAACGCGGTAATTTGAGGTTCCGATATGGTTGTGAATAACTTTGAAAGTTTTCATGCTATGACAGTCATTTATGCATCATTTTAGAGCATTATGATTGCACTTTAATTTGGTATATCATTTGTGGCATAATCTTTTCGTCTAAAAATGGTCAATTTGATGGATCGGTAGAATTATTGTTCTATGTTTAAAAAGGCGGTAATTTAAGGTTCCGATATGGTTGTGAATAACTTTGACAGTTTTCATGCTATGACAGTCATTTACTTTGTTTTGGTGTATAATTTGTGGCATAATGAATTTTTACAAAAATTGGATAGATCGGTATATTTATTGGTGCAGGTTTAGAAATGCGTTAACTTTAATTTGGTATATCATTTGTGGCATAATATGTTCGTCTAAAAAATGGTCAATTTGAAGGATCAGTAGAATTGTTTTTCTATGTTTAAAAACGCTGTGATTTGATATGGCTGCAAATAACTTTGACAGTTTTCATGCTAGGACAATCGTTTATGTATCATTTTAAAGCAGTACTGTTGCACTTTGTTTTGGTGTATAATTTATAGATCGGTATATTTATTGGTACAGGTTTGGAAATGCGGTAATTTAAGGCTCCAATATGGTTGCAAATATCTTTTATAGTTTTCATGTTATAGAAGTCGTTTATATATCCTTTTATTGCATTATAGTTGCCATTTGTTTTGGTATATAATTTGTTGCACAATATATTTTTAGAAAATGGCTAATTGGATAGATCGGTAGAATTATTTTCACAGCTTTAAAAACGCGGTAATTTAAGGTTCCAAAACGGCTGCAAATAACATAGCCAGTTTTCACGCTATGACAGTCATTTAGGCATCATTTTAAAGCATTATGATTGCACTTTAATATGGTATATCATTTGTAGCATAATGTGTGTTTTTACAAATTAGTCAATTGACAGTTTTCACGCTATGAAAGTCATTTATGAATCATTTTAAAGCATTATGATTGTACTTTAATATGGTATATCATTTGTAGCATAATGTGTATTTTTAGAAATTGGTCAATTTGATAGATCGGTAGAATTTTTGTTCTATGTTTAATAAACGCAGTAATCTGAGGTTCCGATATGGTTGCAAATAACTTTGACAGTTTTCATGCCAGGACAGTCGTTTATGCACCATTTTAAAGCATTACAGTTGCACTTTGTTTTAGTGTATAATTTGTGGCATAATGAATTTTACAAAAAATTGGATAGATCGGTATATTTATTGGTACAGGTTTAGAAATGCGGTAATTTATGGCTCCGATATGGTTGCAAATATCATTTATAGTTTCATGTTATAGCAGTCGTTTATATATCTTTTTATTGCATTATAGTTGCCATTTGTTTTGGTATATAATTTGTTGCATAATATATTTTTAGAAAATGGCCAATTGGATAGATCGGTAGAATTATTTTCCCAGGTTTAAAAAGGCGGTAATTTGAGGTTCTGATATGGTTGTGAATAACTTTGACAGTTTTCATGCTATGACAGTCATTTATGCATCATTTTAGAGCATTATGATTGCACTTTAATTTGGTATATCATTTGTGGCATAATCTTTTCGTCTAAAAATTGTCAATTTGATGAATCGGTAGAATTATTGTTTTATGTCTAAATACGCGGTAATTTGAGGTTCCGATATGGTTGTGAATAACATTGACAGTTTTCATGTTATAACAGTCATTTATCCATCGTTTTAAATCATTACAGTTGCACTTCGTTTTGGTGTATAATTTGTGAGTTTTACAAAAATGAGTTTTTACAAAAATAGGATAGATCGGTATATTTATTGGTACAGGTTTAGAAATGCGGTAATTTAAGGCTCCGATATGGTTGCAAATATATTTTATAGTTTTCATGTTATAGCAGTCGTGTATATATCTTTTTATTGCATTACAGTTGCTATTGGTTTTGGTATATAATTTATTGCATAATATATTTTTAGAAAATGGTTAATTGGATAGATTGGTAGAATTATTTTCACAGCTTTAAAAACGCGGTAATTTAAGGTTCCAAAATGGCTGCAAATAACATAGACAGTTTTCACGCTATGACAGTCATTTAGGCATCATTTTAAAGCATTATGATTGCACTTTAATATGGTATATCATTTGTAGCATAATGTGTGTTTTAAGAAATTGGTCAATTTGATAGATCGGTAGAATTATTGTTCTATGTTTAATAAACGCTGTAATCTGAGGTTAAGATATGGTTGCAATTAACTTTGGCAGTTTTCGTGCTAGGACAGTCGTTTATGCACCATTTTAAAGCATTAAAATTGCCATTTGTTTTGGTATATAATTTATTGCATAATTTTTTTTTAGAAAATGGTCAATTGAATAAATCGATAGAATTATTTTCCCAGGTTTAAAAAGGCGGTATTTTCAGGTTCCAATATGGTTGTGAATAACTTTGAAAGTTTTCATGCTATGACAGTTATTTATGCATCATTTTAAAGCATCATGATTGCACTTTAATATGGTATATCATTTGTGGCATAATCTTTTCGTCTAAAAAATTGTCAATTTGATGGATCGGTAGAATTATTGTTCTTTGTTTAAAAACGCGGTAATTTGATGTTCCGATATGGTTACAAATAACATCGACAGTTTTCATGCTATGACATTCATCATTTTAAAGCATTAGGATTGCACTTTAATATGGTATATCATTTGTAGCATAATGTGTGTTTTTTTTTTACAAATTGGTCAATTTGATAGATCGGTAGAATTATTGTTCTATATATCAAATGCAGTAATCTATTAACTTTGGCAGTTTTCCTGCTACGACAGTCGTTTATGCACCATTTTAAAGCATTAAAATTGCCATTTGTTTTGGTATATAATTTGTTGCATAATGTATTTTTAGAAAATAGCCAATTGGATAAATCGATAGAATTATTTTCCCTGGTTTAAAAAGGCGGTAATTTGAGGTTCCGATATGGTTGTGAATAGCCTTGAAAGTTTTCATGCTATGATAGTCATTTATGCATCATTTTAAAGCATTATGATTGCACTTTAATTTGGTATATCATTTGTGGCATTATGTGTTTGTCTAAAAAATGGTCAATTTGAAGGATCGGTAGAGTTGTCTATGTTAAGAACTATGTTTAAAGATGCTGTGATTTGAGGTTCCGATATGGTTGCAAATAACTTTGACAATTTTCATGCCAGGACAGTCGTTTATACACCATTTTAAAGCATTACAGTTGCACTTTGTTTTGGTGTATAATTTGTGGCATAATGAATTTTTACAAAAATTGGATAGATCGGTATATTTATTGGTACAGGTTTAGAAATGCGGTAATTTATGGCTCCGATATGGTTGCAAATATCATTTATAGTTTTCATGTTATAGCAGTCGTTTATATATTTTTTTATTGCATTATAGTTGCCATTTGTTTTGGTATATAATTTCTTGCATAATGTATTTTTAGAAAATGGCCAATTGGATAGATCGGTAGTATTATTTTCCCAGGTTTAAAAAGGCGGTAATTTGAGGTTCCGATATCGTTGTGAATAACTTTGGCAGTTTTCATGATATGATAGTTATTTATGCATCAATTTAGAGCATTATGATTGCACTTTAATTCGGTATATCATTTGTGGCATAATCTTTTCGTCTAAAAAATTGTCAATTTGATGGATCGGTAGAATTATTGTTCTATGTTTAAAAACGCGGTAATTTGAGGTTCCGATATGGTTGTGAATAACTTTATATTTATTGGTACAGGTTTAGAAATGCGGTAACTATAATTTGGTATATCATTTGTGGCATAATGTGTTCGTCTAAAAAATGGTCAATTTGAAGGATCAGTAGAATTGTTTTTCTATGTTTAAAAACGCTGTGATTTGATATGGCTGCAAATAACTTTGACAGTTTTCGTTTATGTATCATTTTAAAGCATTACTGTTGCACTTTGTTTTGGTGTATAATTTATAGATCGGTATATTTATTGGTACAGGTTTGGAAATGCGGTAATTTAAGGCTCCAATATGGTTGCAAATATCTTTTATAGTTTTCATGTTATAGAAGTCGTTTATATATCCTTTTATTGCATTATAGTTGCCATTTGTTTTGGTATATAATTTGTTGCACAATATATTTTTAGAAAATGGGTAATTGGATAGATTGGTAGAATTATTTTCACAGCTTTAAAAACGCGGTAATTTAAGGTTCAAAAACGGCTGCAAATAACATAGACAGTTTTCACGCTATGACAGTCATTTAGGCATCATTTTAAAGCATTATGATTGCATTTTAATATGGTATATCATTTGTAGCATAATGTGTGTTCTTACAAATTGGTCAATTTGATAGATCGGTAGAATTATTGTTCTATATATCAAATGCAGTAATCTGAGGTTCCGATATGGCTGCAATTAACTTTGGCAGTTTTCGTGCACCATTTTAAAGCATTAAAATTGCCATTTGTTTTGGTATATAATTTATTGCATAATGTATTTTTGGAAAATGGTCAATTGAATAAATCGATAGAATTATTTTCCCAGGTTTAAAAAAGCGGTAATTTGAGGTTCCGATATGGTTGTGAATAACTTTGAAAGTTATTTATGCATCATTTTAAAGCATTATAATTGCACTTTAATTTGGTATACCATTTGTTTTGGTATATAACTTATTGCATAAAGTTTTTTTAGAAAATGGCCAACTGAATAGATCGGAAGTATTATTTTCACAGGTTTAAAAACGCGGTAATTTGAGGTTCCGATATAGTTGTGAATAACTTTGCCAGTTTTCATGCTATGACAGTCATTTATGCATCATTTTAAAGCATTATGATTGCACTTTAATTTGGTATATCATTTGTGGCATAATCTTTTCGTCTAAAAAATTGTCAATTTGATGGATCGGTAGAATTATTGTTCTATGTTTAAAAACGCGGTAATTTGAGGTTCCGATATGGTTGTGAATAACTTTGACAGTTTTCATGCTATGACAGTCATTTATGCATAATTTTAGAGCATTATGATTGCACTTTAATTTGGTATATCATTTGTGGCATAATCTTTTCGTCTAAAAAATTGTCAATTTGATGGATGGGTAAAATTATTGTTCTATGTTTAAAAACGCGGTAATTTGGGGTTCCGATATGGTTGTAAATAACATTGACAGTTTTCATGCTATAACAGACATTTATCCATAATTTTAAAGCATTATGATTGCACTTTGTTTTAATGTATAATTTGTGGCATAATGAGTTTTTACAAAAATAGGATAGATCGGTATATTTATTGGTACAGGTTTAGAAATGCGGTAATTTAAGGCTCCAATATGGTTGCAAATATTTTTATAGTTTTCATGTTATATCAGTCGTTTATATATCTTTTTATTGCATTATAGTTGCAATTTGTTTTGGTATATAATTTGTTGCATTATTATGCTAATTGGATAGATCGGTAGAATTATTTTCACAGCTTTAAAAACGCGGTAATTTAAGGTTCCAAAACGGCTGCAAATAACATAGATAGTTTTCACGCTTTGACAGTCATTTAGGCACCATTTTAAAGCATTATGATTGCACTTTAATATGGTACATCATTTGTAGCATAATGTGTGTTTTTACAAATTGGTCAATTTGATAGATCGGTAGAATTATTGTTCTATGTTTAATAAACGCTGTAATCTGAGGTTCCGATATGATTGCAATTAACTTTGGCAGTTTTCGTGCTAGGACAGTCGTTTATGCACCATTTTAAAGCATTAAAATTGCCATTTGTTTTGGTATATAATTTATTGCATAATGTATTTTTAGAAAATGGCCAATTGTATAAATCGATAGAATTATTTTCCCAGGTTTAAAAAGGCGGTAATTTGAGGTTCCGATAGGTTGTGAATAACTTAGAAAGTTTTCATGATATGACAGTCATTTATGCATCATTTTAAAGCATTATGATTGCACTTTAATTTGGTATATCATTTGTGGCATAATCTTTTCGTCTAAAAAATTGTCAATTTGATGGATCGGTAGAATTATTGTTCTTTGTATAAAAACGCGGTAATTTGAGGTTCCGATATGGTTGTGTATAACTTTGAAAGTTTTCATGCTATGACAGTCATTTATCCATCATTTTAAAGCATTAGGATTGCACTTTAATATGGTATATCATTTGTAGCATAATGTGTGTTTTTACAAATTGGTCAATTTGATAGATCGGTAGAATTATTGTTCTATATATCAAATGCTGTAATCTGAGGTTCCGATATGGCTGCAATTAACTTTGGCAGTTTTCGTGCTACGACAGTCGTTATGCACCATTTTAAAGCATTAAAATTGCCATTTGTTTTGGTATATAATTTATTGCATAATGTATTTTTAGAAAATGGCCAATTGGATAAATCGATAGAATTATTTTCCCAGGTTTAAAAAGGAGGTAATTTGAGGTTCCGATATGGTTGTGAATAGCTTTGAAAGTTTTCATGCTATGACAGTTATTTATGCATCATTTTAAAGCATTATGATTGCACTTTAATTTGGTATATCATTTGTGGCACAATCTTTTCGTCTAAAAAATTGTCAATTTGATGGATCGGTAGAATTATTGTTCTATGTTTAAAAACGCGGTAATTTGAGTGTTTCCGATATGGCTGCAAATAACATTGACAGATTCATGCTATGACAGTCATTTATCCTCATTTTAAATCAATATGGTTGCAAATATCTTTTATAGTTTTCATGTTATAGCAGTCGTATATATATCTTTTTATTGCATTATAGTTGCCATTTGTTTTGGTATATAATTTGTGGCATAATATATTTTTAGAATATGGCTAATTGGATAGATCGGTAAAATTATTTTCACAGCTTTAAAATCGCGGCAATATAAGGTTCCAAAACGGCTGCAAATAACATGGACAGTTTTCACGCTATGACAGTCATTTAGGCATCATTTTAAAGCATTATGATTGCACTTTAATATGGTATATCATTTGTAGCATAATGTGTGTTTTTACAAATTGGTTAATTTGATGGATCGGTAGAATTATTGTTCTATGTTTAACTAACGCTCTAATCTGAGGTTAAGATATGGTTGCAAATAACTTTGACAGTTTTCATGCCAGGACAATCGTTTATGCATCATTTTAAAGCATTACAGTTGCACTTTGTTTTGGTGTATTATTTATGGCATAATGAATTTTTACAAAAATTGGATAGATCGGTATATTTATTGGTACAGGTTTAGAAATGCGGTAATTTAAGACTCCGATATGGTTGCAAATATCATTTATAGTTTTCATGTTATATCAGTCGTTTATATCTTTTATATCTTTTTATTACATTATAGTTGCCTTTTGTTTTGGTATATAATTTGTTGCATAATATATTTTTAGAAAATGGCCAATTGGATAGATCGGTAGAATTATTTTCACAGCTTTAAAAACGCGGTAGTTTGGGGTTCCGATATGGCTGCAAATAATATTGAAAGTTTTCACGTTATGAAAGTCATTTATGCATCATTTTAAAGCATTATGATTGCACTTTAATTTAGTATATCATTTGTGGCATAATCTTTTCGTCTAAAAAATGGTCAATTTGAAGGATCGGTAGAATTGTCCATGTTAAAAACTATGTTTAAAAATGCTTTGATTTGAGGTTCCGATATGGTTGCAAATAACTTTGACAGTTTTCATGCCAGGACAGTCGTTTATGCACCATTTTAAAGCATTACAGTTGCACTTTGTTTTGGTGTATAATTTGTGGCATAATGAATTTTTACAAAAATTGGATAGATCGGTATATTTATTGGTACAGGTTTAGAAATGCGGTATTTATGGCTTCGATATGGTTGCAAATATCATTTATAGTTTTCATGTTATTGCAGTCGTTTATATATCTTTTTATTGCATTATAGTTGCCATTTGTTTTGGTATATAATTTCTTGCATAATGTATTTTTAGAAAATGGCCAATTGGATAGATCGGTAGTATTATTTTCCCAGGTTTAAAAAGGTGGTAATTTGAGGCTCCGATATCGTTGTAAATAACTTTGACAGTTTTCATGCTATGACAGTCATTTATGCATCATTTTAGAGCATTATGATTGCACTTTAATTTGGTATATCATTTGTGGCATAATCTTTTCGTCTAAAAAATTGTCAATTTGATGGATCGGTAGAAATATTGTTCTATGTTTAAAAACGTGGTAATTTGAGGTTCCGATATGGTTGTGAATAACATTGACAGTTTTCATGCTTTAACAGTCATTTATCCATCATTTAAGAGCATTAGGATTGCACTTTAATATGGTATATCATTTGTGGCATAATGAGTTTTTACAAAAATAGGATAGATCGGTATATTTATTGGTACAGGTTTATAAATGCGGTATGGTTGTGAATAACTTTGACAGTTTTCATGCTATGGCAGTCATTTATGCATCATTTTAAAGCATTATGATTGCACTTTAATTTGGTATATCATTTGTGGCATAATGTGTTCGTCGAAAAAATGGTCAATTTGAACGATCAGTAGAATTGGTTTTCTATGTTTAAAAACGCTGTGATTTGAGGTTCCGATATGGCTGCAAATAACTTTGAGAGTTTTCGTGCCAGGACAATCGGTTATGTATCATTTTAAAGCATTACTGTTGCACTTTGTTTTGGTGTATAATTTGTGGCATAATGAAGTTTTAGAAAAATTAGATAGATGGGTATATTTATTGGTACAGGTTTGGAAATGCGGTAATTTAAGGCTCCAATATGGTTGCAAATATCTTTTATAGTTTTCATGTTATAGCAGTCGTTTATATATCTTTTTATTGCATTATAGTGAAAAATGGCTAATTGGATAGATCGGTAGAATTATTTTCACAGCTTTAAAAACGCGGTAATTTAAGGTTCCAAAACGGCTGCAAATAACATAGACAGTTTAAACGCTATGACAGTCATTTGTGCATCATTTTAAAGCATTATGATTGCACTTTAATATGGTATATCATTAGTAGCATAATGTGTGTTTTTACAATTTGGTCAATTTGATAGATTGGTAGAATTATTGTTCTATGTTTAATAAACGCTGTAATCTGAGGTTAAGATATGGTTGCAATTAACTTTGGCAGTTTTCGTGCTAGGACAGTCGTTTATGCATCATTTTAAAGCATTAAAATTGCTGTTTGTTTTGGTATATAATTTATTGCATAATGTATTTTTAGAAAATGGCCAATTGAATAAATCGATAGAATTATTTTCCCAGGTTTAAAAAGGCGGTAATTTGAGGTTCCGATATGGTTGTGAATAACTTTGAAAGTTTTCATGCTATTATGATTGCACTTTAATTTGGTATATCCTTTGTGGCATAATCTTTTCGTCTAAAAAATGGTCAATTAGATGGATCGGTAGAATTATTGTTCTTTGTTTAAAAACGCGGTAATTTGAGGTTCCGATATGGTTACAAATAACATTGACAGTTTTCATGCTATGACAGTCATTTATCCATCATTTTAAAGCATTAGGATTGCACTTTAATATGGTATATCATTTGTAGCATAATGTGTGTTTTTACAAAATGGTCTATTTGATAGATCGGTAGAATTATTGTTCTATATTTCAAATGCAGTAATTTGAGGTTCCGATATGGCTGCAATTAACTTTGGCAGTTTTCGCGCTACGACAGTCATTTATGCACCTTTTTAAAGCATTAAAATTGCCATTTGTTTTGGTATATAATTTATTGCATAATGTATTTTTAGAAAATGGCCAATTGAATAATTCGATAAAATTAATTTCCCAGGTTTAAAAAGGCGGTAATTTGAGGTTGCGCTATGGTTGTGAATAGCTTTGAAAGTTTTCATGCTATGGCAGTCATTTATGCATCATTTTAAAGCATTATGATTGCACTTTAATGTGGTATATCATTTGTGGCATAATGTGTTTGTCTAAAAAATGGTCAATTTGAAGGATCGGTAGAATTGTCTATGTTAAAAACTATGTTTAAAAACGCTGTGATTTGAGGTTCCGATATGGTTGTAAATAACTTTGACAGTTTTCATCCCAGGACAATCGTTTATGCATCATTTTAAAGTATTACAGTTGCACTTTGTTTTGGTGCATAATTTGTGGCATAGTGAATTTTTACAAAAATTGGATAGATCGGTATATTTATTGGTACAGGTTTAGAAATGCGGTAATTTAAGACTCCGATATGGTTGTAAATATCTTTTATAGTTTTCATGTTATAGCAGTCGTTTATATATCTTTTTATTACATTATAGTTGCCTTTTGTTTTGGTATATAATTTATTGCATAATATATTTTTAGAAAATAGCCAATTGGATAGATCGGTAGAATTATTTTCACAGATTTAAAAACGCGGTAGTTTGAGGTTCCGATATGGCTGCAAATAATATTGACAGTTTTCACGCTATAAAAGTCATTTATGAATCATTTTAAAGCATTATGATTGTATTTTAATATGGTATATCATTTGTAGCATAATGTGTATTTTTAGAAATTGGTCAATTTGATAGATCGGTAGAATTATTGTTCTATGTTTTATAAACGCAGATATGATTGCAATTAGCTTTGGCAGTATTATGCACACCATTTTAAAGCATTAAAATTGCCATTTATTTTGGTATATAATCCAGGTTTAAAAAGGCGGTAATTTGAAGTTCCGATATGGTTGTGAATAACTTTGACAGTTTTCATGCTATGCATCATTTTAGAGCATTATGATTGCACTTTAGTCATTTGTGGCATAATCTTTTCGTCTAAAAAATTGTCAAATTGATGGATCGGTAGAATTATTATTCTATGTTTAAAAACGCGGTAATTTGAGGTTCCGATATGGTTTTCATGCTATAACAGTCATTTATCCATCATTTGGTGTATAGTTTGTGGCATAATGAGTTTTTACAAAAATAGGATAGATCGGTATATTTATTGGTACAGGTTTAGAAATGCGGTAATTTATGGCTCCGATATGGTTGCAAATATCATTTATAGTTTTCATGTTATAGCAGTCGTTTATATATATTTTATTGCATTATAGTTTATGCCACAAATTATACACCAAAACAAAGTGCAATCATAATGCTTTAAAATGATGGATAAATGACTGTTATAGCATGAAAACTGTCAATGTTATTCACAACCATATCGCAACCTCAAATTACCGCGTTTTTAAACATCAAATTGACAATTTTTTAGACGAAAAGATTATGCCACAAATGATATACCAAATTAAAGTGCAATCATAGTGCTTTAAAATGATGCATAAATGACTGTCATGGCATGAAAACTGTCAAAGTTATTATTCACAACGATATCGCAGCCTTAAACTACCGCCTTTTTAAACCTGGGAAAATAATACTACCGATCTATCCAATTGGCGATTTTCTAAAAATACATTATGCAAGAAATTATATACCAAAACAAATGGCAACTATAATGCAATAAAGAGATATATAAACGACTGCTATAACATGAAAACTATAAATGATATTTGCAACCATATCGGAGCCATAAATTACCGCATTTCTAAACCTGTACCAATAAATATACCGATCTATCCAATTTTTGTAAAAATCCATTATACCACAAATTATACACCAAAACAAAGTGCAACTGTAATGCTTTAAAATGGTGCATAAACGACTGTCCTGGCATGAAAACTGTCAAAGTTATTTGCAATCATATCGGAACCTCAGATTACTGCGTTTATTAAACATAGAACAATAATTCTACCGATCTATCAAATTGACCAATTTCTAAAAATACACATTATGCTAAAAATGATATACCATATTAAAGTACAATCATAATGCTTTAAAATGATTCATAAATGACTTTCATAGCGTGAAAACTGTCAATATTATTTGCAGCCATATCGGAACCTCAAACTACCGCGTTTTTAAAGCTGCGAATATAATTCTACCGATCTATACAATTGGCCATTTTCTAAAAATATATTATGCAATAAATTATATACCAAAACAAAATGCAACTATAATGTAATAAAAAGATATATAAACGACTGCTATAATATGAAAACTATAAATGATATTTGCAATCATATCGGAGCCTTAAATTACCGCATTTCTAAACCTGTACCAATAAATATACCGATCTATCCAATTTTTGTAAAAATTCATTATGCCACAAATTATACACCAAAACAAAGTGCAACTGCAATTCTTTAAAATGATGCATAAACGATTGTCCTGGCATGAAAACTGTCAAAGTTATTAGCAACCATATCGGAACCTCAAATCACAGCGTTTTTAAACATAGTTTTTATCATAGACAATTCTACCGATCCTTCAAACTGACCATTTTTTAGACAAACACGTTATGCCCCAAATCAAATACCAAACTAAAGTAAAGTCATAATGCTTTAAAATGATGCATAAATGACTGTCATAGCATGAAAACTTTCAAAGCTATTCACAACCATATCGGAACCTCAAATTACCGCTTTTTTAAACCTGGGGAAATAATTCTATCGATTTATCCAATTGGCCATTTTCTAAAAATACATTATGCAATAAATTATATACCAAAACAAATGGCAACTATAATGCAATCAAAAGATATATAAACGAATGCTATAACATGAAAACTATAAATGATATTTGCAACCATATCGGAGTCTTAAATTACCGCATTTCTAAACCTGTACCAATAAATATACCGATCTAACCAATTTTTGTAAATATTCATTATGCCACAAATTATACACCAAAACAAAGTGCAACTGTAATGCTTTAAAATGATGCCTAAATGACTGTCATAGCGTGAAAACTGTCTATGTTATTTGCAGCCGTTTTTGAACCTTAAATTATCGCGTTTTTAAAGCTGTGAAAATAATTCTACCGATCTATCCAATTAGCCATTTTCTAAAAATATATTATGCAACAAATTATATACCGAAACAAATGGCAACTATAATGCAATAAAAAGATATATAAACAAATGCTATAACATGAAAACTATAAATGATATTTGCAACCATATCGGAGTCTTAAATTACCGCATTTTCAAACCTGTACCAATAAATATACCGATCTATATAATTTTTCTAAAACTTCATTATGCCACAAATTATACACCAAAACAAAGTGCAATCATAATGCTTTAAAATGATGGATAAATGACTGTTATAGCATGAAAACTATCAATGTTATTCACAACCATATCGGATTCTCAAATTACCGCGTTTTTAAACATAGAACAATAATTCTACCGATCCATCAAATTGACAATTTTTTAGACGAAATGATTATGCCACAAATAATATACCAAATTAAAGTGCAATCATAATGCTCTAAAATGATGCATAAATGACTGTCATAGCATGAAAACTGTCAAAGTTATTCACAACGATATCGGAACCTCAAATTACCGCCTTTATAAACCTGGGAAAATAATACTACCGATCTATCCAATTGGCCATTTTCTAAAAATACATTATGCAAGAAATTATAAGTATACCAAAACAAATGGCGACTATAATGCAATAAAAAGATATATAAACGACTGCTATAACATGAAAACTATAAATGATATTTGCAACCATATCGGAGCCTTAAATTACCGCATTTCTAAACCTGTACCAATAAATATACCGATCTATCCAATTTTTGAAAAAATTCATTATGCCACAAATTATACACCAAACCAAAGTGCAACTGTAATGCTTTAAAATGGTGCATAAAACACACATTATGCTACAAATGATATACCATATTAGAGTGCAATCATAATGCTTTAAAATGATGGATAAATGACTGTCATAGCACGAAAACTGTCAATGTTATTTGTAACCATATCGGAACCTGAAATTACCGCGCTTTTAAACAATGAACAATAATTCTACCGATCCATCAAATTGACAATTTTTTAGACGAAAAGATTATGCCACAAATGATATACTTAATTAAAGTGCAATCATAATGCTTTAAAATGATGCATAAATAACTGTCATAGCATGAAAACTTTCAAAGTTATTCACAACCGTATCGGAACCTCAAATTACCGCCTTTTTAAACCTGGGAAAATAATTATATCGATTTATAAAATTGGCCATTTTCTAAAAACATATTATGCAATAAATTATATACCAAAACAAATGGCAATTTTAATGCTTTAAAATGGTCCTAGCACGAAAACTGCCAAAGTTAATTGCAACCATATCTTAACCTCAGATTACAGCGTTTATTAAACATAGAACAATAATTCTACCGATCTATCAAATTGACCAATTTGTAAAAACACACATTATGCTACAAATGATATACCATATTAAAGTACAATCATAATGCTTTAAAATGATTCATAAATGACTTTCATAGCGTGAAAACTATCAATATCATTTGCAGCCATATCGGAACCTCAAACTACCGCGTTTTTAAAGCTGTGAAAATAATTCTACCGATCTATCCAATTAGCCATTTTCTAAAAATATATTATGCAATAAATTATATACCATAACAAAAGGCAACTATAATGAATTAAAAAGATATATAAACGACTGCTATAACATGAAAACTATAAATTATATTTGCAACCATATCGGAGTCTTAAATTACCGCATTTCTAAACCTGTACCAATAAATATACCGATCTATCCAATTTTTGTAAAAATTCATTATGCCACAAATTATATACCAAAACAAAGTGCAACTGTAATGTGTGTTTTTTACAAATTGGTCAATTTGATAGATCGGTAGAATTATTGTTCTATATATCAAATGCAGTAATCTGAGGTTCCGATATGGCTGCAATTAACTTTGGCAGTTTTCGTGCTAGGACCATTTTAGAGCATTAAAATTGCCATTTGTTTTGGTATATAATTTATTGCATAATATGTTTTTAGAAAATGGCCAATTGAATAAATCGATAGAATTATTTTCCCAGGTTTAAAAAGGCGGTAATTTGAGGTTCCGATATGGTTGTGAATAACTTTGAAAGCTTTCATGCTATGACAGTTATTTATGCATCATTTTAATGCATTATGATTGCACTTTAATTTGGTATATCATTTGTGGCATAATGTGTTTGTCTAAAAAATTGTCAATTTGATGGATCGGTAGAGTTATTGTTCATTGTTAAAAGCGCGGTAATTTGAGGTTCCGATATGGTTACAAATAACATTGACCGTTTTCATGCTATGACAGTCATTTATCCATCATTTTAAAGCATTAGAATTGCACTTTAATATGGTATATCATTTGTAGCATAATGTGTGTTTTAACAAATTGGTCAATTTGATAGATCGGTAGAATTATTGTTCTTTGTTTAATAAATGCAGTAATCTGAGGTTGCGATATGATTGCAATTAACTTTGGCAGGTTTCGTGCTACGACAGTCGTTTATGCACCATTTTAAAGCATTAAAATTGCCATTTGTTTTGGTATATAATTTATTGCATAATGTATTTTTAGAAAATGGCCAATTGGATAAATCAATAGAATTATTTCCCCAGGTTTAAAAAGGCGGTAATTTGAGGTTCCGATATGGTTGTGAATAGCTTTGAAAGTTTTCATGCTATGACAGTCATTTATGCATCATTTTAAAGCATTATGATTGCACTTTAGTTTGGTATTTGATTTGGGGCATAACGTGTTTGTCTAAAAAATGGTCAATTTGAAGGATCGGTAGAATTGTCTATGATAAAAACTATGTTTAGAAACGCTGTGATTTGAGGTTCCGATATGGTTGCAAATAACTTTGACAGTTTTCATGCCAGGACAATCGTTTATGCATCATTTTAAAGCATTGCAGTTGCACTTTGTTTTGGTGTAAAATTTGTGGCATAATGAATTTTTACAAAAATTGGATAGATCGGTATATTTATTGGTACAGGTTTAGAAATGCGGTAATTTAGGACTCCGATATGGTTGCAAATATCATTTATAGTTTTCATGTTTTAGCAGTCGTTTATATATATTTTTATTGCATTGTAGTTGCCATTTGTTTTGGTATATAATTTCTTGCATAATGTGTTTTTAGAAAATGGCCAATTGGATAGATCGGTAGTATTATTTTCCCAGGTTTAAAAAGACGGTAATTTGAGGTTCCGATATCGTTGTAAATAACTTTGACAGTTTTCATGCTATGACAGTCATTTATGCATCATTTTAGAGCATTATGATTGCACTTTAATTTGGTATATCATTTGTGGCATAATCTTTTCGTCTAAAAAATTGTCAATTTGATGGATTGGTAGAATTATTGTTCTATGTTTAAAAACGCGGTAATTTGAGGTTCCGATATGGTTGTGAATAACATTGACAGTTTTCATGCTATAACAATCGTTTATGCATCATTTGAAAGCATTACAGTTGCACTTTGTTTTGGTGTATAATTTGTGGCATAATGAATTTTTACAAAAATTGGACAGATCGATATATTTATTGGTACAGGTTTAGAAATGCGGTAATTTATGGCTCCGATATGGTTGCAAATACCATTTATAGTTTTCATGTTATAGCAGTCGTTTATATATCTTTTTATTGCATTATAGTTGCCATTTGTTTTGGAATATAATTTATTGCATAATATATTTCTAGAAAATGGCCAGTTGGATAGATCGGTAGAATTATTTTCCCAGGTTTAAAAAGGCGGTAATTTGAGGTTCCGATATGGTTGTGAATAACTTTGAAAGTTTTTATGTTATGACAGTCATTTATGCATCATTTTAGAGCATTATGATTGCACTTTAATTTGGTATATCATTTGTAGCATAATCTTTTCGTCTAAGAAATGGTCAGTTTGATGGATCGGTAGAATTATTGTTCTATGTTTAAAAACGCGGTAATTTGAGGTTCCGATATGGTTGTGAATAACTTTGACAGTTTTCATGCTATGACATTCATTTATGCATCATTTTAAAGCATTATGATTGCACTTTAATTTGGTATATCATTTGTGGCATAATGCGTTCGTCTAAAAAATGGTCAATTTGAAGGATCATTAGAATAGTTTTTCTATGTTTAAAAACGCTGTGATTTGAGGTTCCGATATGGCTGCAAATAACTTTGACAGTTTTTATGACAGGACAATCGTTTATGTACCATTTTAAAGCATTACTGTCGCACTTTGTTTTGGTGTATAATTTGTGGCATAATGGAGTTTTAGAAAAATTAGATAGATCGGTATATTTATTGGTACAGGTTTAGAAATGCGGTAATTTAAGACTCCGATATGGTTGCAAGTATCATTTATAGTTTTCACGTTATAGCAGTCGTTTATATATCTTTTTATTACATTATAGTTGCCTTTTGTTTTGGTATATAATTTATTGCATAATATATTTTTAGAAAATGGCCAATTGGATAGATCGGTAGAATTATTTTCACAGCTTTAAAACGCGGTAGTTTGAGGTTCCGATATGGCTGCAAATAATATTGACAGTTTTCACGCAATGAAAGTCATTTATGAATCATTTTAAAGCATTATGATTGTACTTTAATATGGTATATCATTTGTAGCATAATGTGTATTTTTAGAAATTGGTCAATTTGATAGATCGGTAGAATTATTGTTCATTGTTTAATAAATGCAGTAATCTGAGGTTCCAATATGATTGTTATTAACTTTGGCAGTTTTCGTGCTAGGACAGTCGTTTATGCATCATTTTAAAGCATTATGATTGCACTTTAATTTAGTATATTATTTGTGGCATAATCTTTTCGTCTAAAAAATGGTCAATTTGAAGGATCGGTAGAATTGTCCATGTTAAAAACTATGTTTAAAAACGCTGTGATTTGAGGTTCCGATATGGTTGCAAATAACTTTGACAGTTTTCATGCCATGACAGTCGTTTATGCACCATTTTAAAGCATTACAGTTGCACTTAGTTTTGGTGTATAATTTGTGGTATAATGAATTTTTACAAAAATTGGATAGATCGGTATATTTATTGGTACAGGTTTAGAAATGCGGTAATTTATGGCTCCGATATGGTTGCAAATACCATTTATAGTTTTCATGTTATAGCAGTCGTTTATATATCTTTTTATTGCATTATAGTTGCCATTTGTTTTGGTATATAGTTTCTTGCATAATGTATTTTTAGAAAATGGCCAATTGGATAGATCGGTAGTATTATTTTCCCAGGATTAAATTTGAGGTTCCGATATCGTTTTGAATAACTTTGTCATTTTTCATGCCATGACAGTCATTTATGCATCATTTTTGAGCATTATGATTGCACTTTAATTTGGTATATCATTTGTGGCATAATCTTTTCGTTTAAAAAATGGTCAATTTGATGGATCGGTAGAATTATTGTTCTATGTTTATAAACGCGGTAATTTGAGGTTCCCATATGGTTGCAAATAACTTTGACAGTTTTCATGCCAGGACAATCGTTTATGCATCATTTTAAAGCATTACAGTTGCACTTTGTTTTGGTGTATAATTTGTGGCATAATGAATTTTTACAAAAATTGGATAGATCGGTATATTTATTGGTACAGGTTTAGAAATGCGGTAATTTGAGGCTCCGATATGGTTGCAAATATCTTTTATAGATTTCATGTTATTTCAGTCGTTTATATATCTTTTTATTGCATTATAGTTGCCATTTGTTTTGGTATATAATTTATTGCATAATATATTTTTAGAAAATGGCCATTTGGATAGATCGGTAGAATATTTTTCCCAGGTTTAAAAAGGCGTTAATTTGAGGTTCCGATATGGTTGTGAATAACTTTGACAGTTTTCATGCCAGGACAATCGTTTATGTATCATTTTAAAGCATTACTGTTGCACTTTGTTTTGGTGTATAATTTGTGGCATAATGAAGTTTTAGAAAAATTAGATAGATCGGTATATTTATTGGTACAGGTTTGGAAATGCGGTAGTTTAAGGCTCCAATATGGTTGCAAATATCATTTATAGTTTTCATGTTATAGCAGTCGTTTATATATCTTTTTATTGCATTATAGTTGCCATTTGTTTTGGTATATAATTTCTTGCATAATGTATTTTTAGAAAATGGCCAATTGGATAGATCGGTAGTATTATTTTCCCAGGATTAAATTTGAGGTTCCGATATCGTTTTGAATAACTTTGTCATTTTTCATGCTATGACAGTCATTTATGCATCATTTTTGAGCATTATGATTGCACTTTAATTTGGTATATCATTTGTGGCATAATCTTTTTGTCTAACAAATGGTCAATTTGATGGATCGGTAGAATTATTGTTCTATGTTTATAAATGCGGTAATTTGAGGTTCCCATATGGTTGCAAATAACTCTGATAGTTTTCTTGCCAGGACAATCGTTTATGCATCATTTTAAAGCATTACAGTTGCACTTTGTTTTGGT
>NC_060950.1:46732076-46764625 GCF_022045245.1 Lucilia cuprina | reverse complement strand
TTAGTACTGATATTAAGAGTAATATTCATAATCTCTCAGATTTAGAACTTTTAGAACTAAAGCGTGTGATGGAAGAATTCCCATCGTTTAGTAAGCTTGGCTTAGGACGCACGTCGTTAGAAACCCATTTCATTGACACAGGCGATACCCTACCCTTTAAGATAAAGCATTATCCTTTATCACCCCCACGACAGGCAGAGGCATATTCAGAGTTAGACCGTATGTTACGATTGGGAGTTATAGAAGAAAGTAACAGCCCGTACTGTAGCCCAATCGTATTAGTTAGAAAACCAGGTAAGATACGACTTTGTCTCGATTCTCGTAAGCTAAATACATTAACAAAAAAAGACGCGTATCCCTTGCCACATATCAATGGACTTTTGAGTCGTTTGCAAGATACTCACTATATTACAGGTATTGACCTAAAAGACGCTTTTTGGCAAATACCTTTAGATGAGTCTTCCAAAGAAAAAACGGCATTCGCAGTACCTGGTCGGCCACTGTATCATTTTACAGTTATGCCTTTCGGGCTGTGTAACGCCGCACAAAGAATGAGTCGTTTAATGGACAAGACTATTCCAAGTCGACTCCGTGAAAACGTCTTCATTTACCTTGATGACCTATTGGTGTGCACAAAAGACTTCGAAACTCATATTGATATATTGCGAGAGGTGGCCAACTGTTTGAAAAAAGCCAATTTGACAATAAACATCGAGAAAAGTCGTTTCTGCCAAAAAGAGATAAAGTATTTGGGGTACATCGTAGGACAAGGGTGTTTAAGGACAGACAAGGGTAAGATAGCAGCTATAATGGATTTTCCATTACCTAAAAGTCCCAGGCAGATACGTAGGAATATAGGCATGACCGGGTGGTATCGCCAATTTATACCCAACTTCGCCGATTTGGCAGCACCACTCACTGATTGTTTGAAGAAGAATAATGAATTTCGACTAACACCGGAAGCGGAAACTGCGTTTGCAAAGTTAAAGGAAGCTTTAACATCCGCCCCAATACTTGTACAACCAGATTTTAGCCGACCGTTTACCATCCAGTGTGACGCATCTCGAGTAGGTGTAGGCGGAGTACTGACACAGACAGACGAGGAAGGTAGAGAACATCCGGTTGCGTATGTGTCTCAAAAATTAAATAAAAACCAAAAAAACTACACAGTCACGGAACTGGAGTGTCTCGCCGCGATTGTGTGCCTTAAAAGATTTCGTCCCTATGTGGAAGGCCTTCCATTTAAGATAGTAACCGACCACTCCAGTCTCCGCTGGTTGATGTCCCAGAAGGATTTATCTGGTCGTCTTGGACGTTGGAGTTTAAAACTCCAAAGTTTTGACTTTGAGGTTGAATATAGGAAAGGATCGGCAAACGTAGTGCCTGATACCCTGTCCAGGTTTGATGTAGACGAGATGTCCTTACCATCTTTTCCAGCCGAAATTGATTTAAATTCTCCATTTTTCAAATCTCATGATTATATGTCGCTTATTACGCAAATTTCCGAAAGCCCTGAGAGTTTCCCAGATACTCTAGTTTCTGAAGGTTTTGTTTACCAGAGGGTAAAGTTTAGAAAGGGTGAATATGTAGAGGAAATGTCACTATGGAGGTTGTGGTTGCCAAAAGAGCTTTGTGAACAAGTGATAGAACTGAATCATGTTTCGTTCTCGTGCCATGGTGGATTCGCAAAGACATTAAATAGAATCAGGGAAAAATACTTTTGGCCTAAAATGTCAAGGGATATTAAAAGATTTGTTTCTAATTGTGAAGTGTGTAAAACTGTTAAACCTACAAACCAGACGCTAAGACCACCTATGGGTCAACAAATTGTCACAGAACGTCCATTTCAAAGGATTTACATGGACTTGTTGGGTCCATATCCTCGTACGAAAATGGGTAATTCGACAGTTTTTGTTGCCATTGACCACTTTACTAAATACATATTTTTAAAACCACTCAAAAAGGCTACAAGTTCAGCTATTATCAAATTTCTTGAGGAATCCATTTTCCATCAATTCGGTGTTCCACAATTTGTCCACTCTGACAATGGGAAGCAGTTTGTCTCTTCACAAATGACTGATTTTCTTAAGGTATATGGTGTTACCCACATTAAGACTGCGCTATACTCACCACAGGCGAATGTTTCCGAAAGGACAAATCGCGAATTCCTAACCAAACTTCGTGTACTAATAAAAGAGAAACAGGACAGGTGGGACATGCATGTTTCAAAAATATCAAGCATTTTAAGAAGTAATTATCATGACGCAATCAAATGTTCACCATATTTTTGTGTTTTCGGTTATAATATGATAAATCATGGTACCGCTTACCCAATTCTTCAAAAACTTAATAGCTTAAATGAACCTCAATCTAATTGTATTCCAAATGACTGTCGAATGTCAAATTTGCATGACAAGGTAAAGGAAAATTTATTAATAGCACATGAAACAACATTATTTAGAAATTATAAATGTTTACACAAATCTCCAAAACTTAGGCTACAACTTTGTCATTTGAATAAGATATGTATGTAAATATGTAAAAATATCTTATTAAGAAATTAATTTATGATTATAACTAGAACTATTTTATTAACATTATATTTATTTAACTTTCAGTAAGTTATAAATATAAATTGTTATGGTATAACATAATTGTAATAGAATAACTTGCTTTACAACAGCAGAAAACTAATTAGCAACATTGAAGATTACCAATTACTGAATTAAATACCCAGTAATTAGGTAATTGCTTAATTAAGCTCAGCTAAGTGATAATGTTTAAGCTCGACTTTCTCTTTTTCTCTTTTGATACAATTCTTGGAGCATAAAGTTGTATTGAACGGGATACTTCATTGCATCGACTTTTTACCTCATGTAACTATAAGTGCATGAATTCGGAAATAATTATACGTAACAAATATAAATATAAATTTTGCTATAAACTAATTCGATTGAATTAATTTTAAAACTTTAATAAGCCCAATTGAATTGATAAGATTTTATTACAAAATATAAAAAAAGAAAGGAAAATTATATTAAATTATATGTATTATTTAATAGGGTTTTAATGTAGGAAACTGATAATTCCCAAAAAGAAAAAACATGTTTCTATTCAAATCTCGAGTTAAGACAAATTATAACTAAATGTTGAGAAAACTACGTAACTCATCATATTAAGAAGATGCATAAAACACATTGGGCTTAACACGTCAATATCTAACAGTTTATTCACCATCAATTTGTCAATATTTTACTAAGCATCCACATGATCCAGCTTTAAATATTCACCAAATTTAAATCGTGATGCCTAAATTCCGCAATAGCAGTTCCTTTTAAACTAAACTATTTTTCCAAATTACAATATAAATTAATTGGAAATAATTTGGTTCTAGAATCTGCACTCAAACATTTTACTTCATTCTATAAATTTTACCATAACCTGCACTATAGTATGCTAATTAGTTGCCCACTGATATCTGTCAAAATAATCATCAAAACGTGATCTTTAAATTTGAGAAAGACAAAGTTTGTCGTCATCGAAGTTTAATTATAACCACAACAAAATAAGACAAAAGAGACAAGAACAACAAATATTTATATCACTAATTTGAGCTAAGTATAACAGTTTTAAAAATAAGTAAGTTTTTAAGAGAGTAAATGGAGCTTTTGTTCTATAATGTAATGTAAATTCTATAATGTAATTTTTAACTTTTAATTAACATAAAGAGAAAATGTTTAAATTTAACAGAACTCTAATTTAACATACTTAATTGTGATGAAGAAATGTTTATAAACAAATTTAACAATTGTTTATCTACAGAATTTATAATTTGTAAATATGAAATAATACTAGTTCAATGAAAAATATTGATAAATGAATTTTCTAAAATTATTTCATATTGAACAATAATATCTAATGTAAAATAACAATATTATTATTTAATTAATAATTATGAAGTTATAGCATGTTAGAAAATTTGTTGTATATTATATTTACAACCTTTGTGTTATTATATTACTAATTCAATGTTTTCAAGTTGCAGTTCCTGAAATGCTTTGAGCTCAAACCATTAACCAAATCAGGAAAGGATTTATGAAAAGGGTAAACTTGACATCTGGTATAAAACACAAAGAACAACAGCAAAGCAACAGAAACGTAAGCCATGATATAAATATGTATTCAATTTATTTAATAATTGTATTGGTTACAAATTTAAGAATTATTTAAAGTTTTGAATTTTTTTTGTAATATTTTTATAAACAATTAAAATTAGATTTAAAGAACAGTTTATAATTAATTCATATGATAATGAAAATAAATAGATTTGAGTTGTCTAAAATGAAAAATATTGAGTAGATATTACAATTATTTGGGAATGCTGTTTGTTAAACTTTTGATACAGATTTAGATGTAAGATTAAACTATAAGGGAAGATACTAAAACATAAACATTTCGAACACTGTAGTATCTTAGTAGTAAGAGGGTGGGTAACCTTAATTAAAAGTGTTCTAGGTGAAATCAGCTACCACCTCTAATTATATAATATTTTACGTATCCTGTTAGACAAACAATAGCCCGGTTTTGTTGTAAAGTTTAGATATCCTAGTAGAGTAGAGCCTTGGAAAGAATATTTCTCTTTTTGTTTATGTAGAGCATGAAGGTCTAGTATGTTCAAGAACCCTCCCCAATCCGGCGAGCTCAGCCCATTCAACTTTCCAAGCAACGAACATACTGATCTTGGTAAAATGACAATATTGAAAGCTCTCATGTTTCAAAAATTTGCTACATGTTATAGCAGTCGTTTATATATTTTTTTATTGCATTATAGTTGCCATTTGTTTTGGTATATAATTTATTGCACAATGTATTTTTAGAAAATGGCCAATTGGATAAATCGATAGAATTATTTTCCCAGTTTTAAAAAGGCGGTAATTTGAGGTTCCGATATGGTTGTGAATAACTTTGAAAGTTTTCATGCTATGACAGTCATTTATGTATCATTTTAAAGCATTATGATTGCACTTTAATTTGGTATATTATTTGTATCATAATCTTTTCGTCTAAAAAAATGGTCAATTTGATGGATCGGTAGAATTATAGTTCTATGTTTAAAAACGCTGTAATTTGAGGTTTCGATATGGTTGTGAATAACTTTGACAGTTTTCATCCTATGACAGTCATTTATGCATCATTTTAAAGCATTATGAATGCACTTTAATTTGTTATATCATCTGTGGCATAATGTGTTTGTCTAAAAAATGATTTGAGGTTCCGATATGGTTGCAAATGACTTTGACAGTTTTTATGCCAGGACAATTGTTTATGCATCATTCTAAAGCTTTACAGTTGCACTTTGTTTTGGTGTATAATTTGTGGCATAATGTGTTCGTCAAAAAAATGGTCAATTTGAAGGATCTGTAGAATTGTTGTTCTATGTTTAAAAACCCTGTGATTTGAGGTTCCGATTGGCTGCAAATAACTTTGACAGTTTTCATGCCAGGACAGTCGTTTATGCACCATTTTAAAGCATTACAGTTGCACTTTGTTTTGGTGTATAATTTGTGGCATAATGAATTTTTACAAAAATTGGATAGATCGGTATATTTATTGGTACAGGTTTAGAAATGCGGTAATTTATGGCTCCGATATGGTTGCAAATATCATTTATAGTTTTCATGTTATAGCAGTCGTTTATATATCTTTTTATTGCATTATAGTTGCCATTTGTTTTGGTATATAATTTCTTGCGTAATGTATTTTTAGAAAATGGCCAATTGGATTGATCGGTAGTATTATTTTCCCAGGTTTAAAAAGGCGGTAATTTGAGGTTCCGATATCGTTGTGAATAACTTTGACAGTTTTCATGCTATGACAGTCATTTATGCATCTTTTTAGAGCATTATGATTGCACTTTAATTTGGTATATCATTTGTGGCATAATTGTTTCGTCTAAAAAATTGTCAATTTGATGAATCGGTAGAATTATTGTTTTATGTTTAAAAACGCGGTAATTTGAGGTTCCGATATGGTTGCAAATAACATTGACAGTTTTCATAATATGACAATCATTTATCCATCATTTTAAAGTAATAGGATTGCACTTTAATATGGTATATCATTTGTAGCATAATGTGTGTTTATACAAATTGGTCAATTTCATAGATCGGTTCCGATATGGCTGCAATTAACTTTGGCAGTTTTCGTGCTACGACAGTCATTTATGCACCATTTTAAAGCATTATAATTGCCATTTGTTTTGGTATATAATTTATTGCATAATGTATTTTTAGAAAATGGCCAATTGAATAGATCGGTAGAATTATTTTCCCAGGTTTAAAAAGGCGGTAATTTGAGGTTCCGATATGGTTGTGAATAACTTTGACAGTTTTCGTGCTATGACAGTCATTTATGCATCATTTTGAAGCATTATGATTGCACTTTAATTTGGTATATCATGTGTGGCATAATCTTTTCGTCTAAAAAATGGTCAATTTGATGGATCGGTAGAATTAGTGTTCTATGTTTAAAAACACTGTAATTTGAGGTTCCGATATGGCTGCAAATAACATTGACAGTTTTCATGCTAAGAAAGCCATTTATCCATTATTTTAAAGCATTAGGATTGCACTTTATTATGGTATATCATTTGTAGCATAATGTGTGTTTTTACAAATTGGTCAATTTGATAGATCGGTAGAATTATTGTTCTATATATCAAACGCAGTGATCTGAGGTAACGATATGGCTGCAATTAACTTTGGCAGTTTGCGCGCTACGATAGTCGTTTATGCACCATTTTAACGCATTAAAATTGCCATTTGTTTTGGTATATAATTTATTGCATAATGTATTTTTAGAAAATGGCCAATTGGATAGATCGGTAGAATTATTTTCCCAGGTTTTATATCATTTGTGGCATAATCTTTTCGTCAAAAAAATGGTCAATTTGAGGGATCGATAGAATTATCCATGTTAAAAACTATGTTTAAAAACGCTGTGATTTGAGGTTCCGATATGGTTGCAAATAATATTGATAGGCGGTAATTTGAGGTTCCGATATGGTTATGAATAACTTTGAAAGTTTTCATGCTATGACAGTCTCCCAGGTTTAAAAAGGCGGTATTTTCAGGTTCCGATATGGTTGTATATCATTTGTGGCATAATGTGTTCTTCTAAAAAATGATCAATTTGAAGGATCAGTAGAATTGATTTTCTATGTTTCAAAACGCTGTGATTTGAGGTTCCGATATGGCTGCAAATAACTTTGACAGTGTTCATGCCAGGACAATCGTTTATGTATCATTTTAAAGCATTACAGTTGCACTTTGTTTTGGTGTATAATTTGTGGCATAATGATGTTTTAGAAAAATTAGATAGATCGGTATATTTATTGGTACAGGTTTGGAAATGCGGTAATTTAGGGCTCCAATGTGGTTGCAAATATCTTTTATAGTTTTCATGTTATAGCAGTCGTTTATATATCTTTTTATTGCATTATAGTTGCCATTTGTTTAGGTATATAATTTGTTGCATAATATATTTTTAGAAAATGGCTAATTGGATAGATCGGTAGAATTATTTTCACAGCTTTAAAAAGGCGGTAATTTGAGGTTCCGATATCGTTGTTAATAACTTTGACAGTTTTCATGCTATGACAGTCATATATGCATCATTTTAGAGCATTATGATTGCACTTTAATTTGGTACATCATTTGTGGCATAATCTTTTCGTCTAAAAAATTGTCAATATGATGGATCGGTAGAATTATTGTTCTATGTTTAAAAACGCGGTAATTTGAGGTTCCGATATGGTTGTGAATAACTTTGAAAGTTTTCGTGCTATGACAGTTATTTATGCATCATTTTAAAGCATCATGATTGCACTTTAATATGGTATATCATTTGTGGCATAATCTTTTCGTCTAAAAAATTGTCAATTTGATGGATCGGTAGAATTATTGTTTTTTGTTTAAATACGCGGTAATTTGAGGTTCCGATATGGCTACAAATAACATCGACAGTTTTCATGCTATGACATTCATCATTTTAAAGCATTAGGATTGCACTTTAATATGGTATATCATTTGTAGCATAATGTGTGTTTTTACAAATTGGTCAATTTGATAGATCGGTAGAATTATTGTTCTATATATCGAATGCAGTAATCAATTAACTTTGGCAGTTTTCCTGCTACGTTTATGCACCATTTTAAAGCATTAAAATTGCCATTTGTTTTGGTATATAATTTGTTGCATAATATATTTTTAGAAAATGGCCAATTGGATAAATCGATAGAATTATTTTCCCAGGTTTAAAAAGGCGGTAATTTGAGGTTCCGATATGGTTGTGAATAGCTTTGAAAGTTTTGATATGGTTGTGAATAACTTTGACAGTTTTCATGCTATGACAGTCATTTATGCATAATTTTAAAGCATTATGATTGCACTTTAATTTGGTATATCATTTGTGGCATAATGTGTTCGTCTAAAAAATGGTCAATTTGAAGGATCGGTAGAATTGTTGTTCTATGTTTAAAAACGCTGTGATTTGAGGTTCCGATATGGTTGCAAATAACTTTGACAGTTTTCATACCAGGACAATCGTTTATGCATCATTTTAAAGCATTAAAGTTGCACTTTGTTTTGGTGTACAATTTGTGGCATAATGAAATTTTACAAAAATTGGATACAGGTTTGGAAATGCGGTAATTTAAGGCTCCGATATGGTTGCAAATATCTTTTATAGTTTTCATGTTATAGCAGTCGTTTATATATCTTTTTATTGCATTATAGTTGCCATTTGTTTTGGTATATAATTTGTTGCATAATATATTTTTTAGAAAATGGCTAATTGGATAGATCGGTAGAATTATTTTCACAGCTTTAAAAACGCGGTTTTTTAAGGTTCCGATATGGCTGCAAATAACATTGACAGTTTTCACGCTATGACAGTCATTTAGGCATCATTTTAAAGCATTACGATTGCACTTTAATATGGTATATCATTTGTAGCATAATATGTATTTCTAGAAATTGGTTAATTTGATAGATCGGTAGAAATTATTGTTCTATATTAAATAAACGCAGTAATCTGAGGTTCTCATATGGTTGCAATTAACTTTGGCAGTTTTTCGTGCTCGGACATTTTATGCACCATTTTAAAGCATTATAGTTGCCATTTGTTTTGGTATATAATTTTTTGCATAATATATTTTTAGAAAATGGCCAATTGGATAGATCGGTAGAATTATTTTCCCAGGTTTAAAAAGGCGGTAATTTGAGGTTCCGATATGGTTGTGAATAACTTTGACAGTTTTCATGCTATGACAGTCATTTATGCATCATTCTAAAGCATTATGATTGCACTTTATATTGGTATATCATTTGTGGCATAATGTGTTCGTCTAAAAAATGGTCAATTGATGGCTCGGTAGAATTGTTGTTCTATGTTTAAAAAACGCTGTGATTTGAGGTTCCCATATGGTTGCAAATAACATTGACAGTTTTATGCCAGGACAATCGTTTATGCATCATTTTAGAGCATTATGATTGCACTTCATATTGGTATATCATTTGTGGCATAATGTGTTCGTCTAAAAAATGGTCAATTTGATGGCTCGGTAGAATTGTTGTTCTATGTTTAAAAACGCTGCGATTTGAGGTTCCCATATGGTTGCAAATAACATTGACAGTATTTATGCCAGGATAATCGTTTATGATTCATTTTAAAGCATTACAGTTGCATTTTGTTTTGGTGTATAATTTGTGGCATAATGAGTTTTTACAAAAATAGGATAGATCGGTATATTTATTGGTACAGGTTTAGAAATGCGGTAATTTAAGGCTCCGATATGGTTGCAAATATCATTTATAGTTTTCATGTTATTGCAGTCGTTTATATATCTTTTTATTGCATTATGGTTGCCATTTGTTTTGGTATATAATTTGTTGCATAATATATTTTTAGAAAATGGCTATTTGGATAGATCGGTAGAATTATTTTCACAGCTTTAAAAACGCGGAATTTTAAGGTTACGATATGGCTGCAAATAACATTGACAGTTTTCACGCTACGACAGTCATTTAGGCATCATTTTAAAGCATTATGATTGCACTTTAATATGGTATATCATTTGTAGCATAATGTGTGTTTTTAAAAATTGGTCAATTTGATAGATCGGTAGAATTATTGTTCTATGTTTAATAAACGCAGTAATCTGAGGTTCCGATATGGTTGCAATTAACTTTGGCAGTGCTAGGACAGTCGATTATGCACCATTTTAAAGCATTAAAATTGCCATTTGTTTTGGTATATAATTTATTGCATAAAGTATTTTTAGAAAATGGCCAATTGGATAGATCGGTAGAATTATTTTCCCAGGTTTAAAAAGGCGGTAATTTGAAGTTCCGATATGGTTGTCTTTTATATATCTTTTTATTGCATTATAGTTGCCATTTGTTTTGGTATATAATTTGTTGCATAATATATTTTTAGAAAATGGCTAATTGGATAGATCGGTAGAATTATTTTCACAGCTTTAAAAACGCGGTATTTTAAGGTTCCGATATGGCTGCAAATAACATTGACAGTTTTCACGCTATGACAGTCATTAAGCATCATTTTAAAGCATTATGATTGCACTTTAATATGGTATATCATTTGTAGCATAATGTGTGTTTTTACAAATTGGTCAATTTGATAGATCGGTAGAATTATTGTTCTATCTTTAATAAACGCAGTAATCTGAGGTTCCGATATGGTTGCAATTAACTTTGGCAGTTTTCGTGCTAGGACAGTCGTTTATGCACCATTTTAAAGCATTAAAATTGCCATTTGTTTTGGTATATAATTTATTGCATAATGTTTTTTTTAGAAAATGGCCAATTGGATAGATCGGTAGAATTATTTTCCCAGGTTTAAAAAGGCGGTAATTTGAAGTTCCGATATGGTTGTGAATAACTTTGACAGTTTTCATGCTATGACGTTTATGGAATTTGAAGTTCCGATATGGTTGTCGTTTATATATCTTTTTATTGCATTATAGTTGCCATTGTTTTGGTATATAATTTGTTGTATAATATATTTTTAGAAAATGGCTAATTGGATAGATCGGTAGAATTATTTTCACAGCTTTAAAAACGCGGAATTTTAAGGTTCCGATATGGCTTATGTCATCATTAGTGCCATTACGAATTCGTTCATATTCCCTTAATCCATCATCGTCAAGCATCGGAAATTCATTTGAAGATATATGGATCAATACAACTACGGGTTCAAAAAATTTTTGTAGACCCATTGGATTAGAATATAAAAAGGAGTCAAAGAAAACAACAAAAGATTTAGTGGAATATTTAAAAGATGAAATAAATGCACTGGAGCCCATTTGCATAAAAATAAAGGAATTCTCTATTAACGTATCATATCAGCTAAGCTTAACAATGATTGATGGAAAGGTCAGCAATACCATAACAGAAACTTCTTCCTTTTGGAGATGCTCAATATGTAATGAGAACAAGTAAGAGTGTTATATTCGGCTATGCCGAATCTTTTATACCCACCATCAAATCACTATTATATAAATGAATTTTGATATTTTGAATATTTTATTATATATCGATATTAATGAGAACATCAGGGTAACATTTGAAAGAGGTCCATTAAAGGGGGGTTTTACTATTGATAGTGCTAATTTTTATAGCGAATAGGGGTATTTATACATATATATTTGGACCAATTCTCATAAAAGTCTGTAGGAAAATTTTAGTTCCTTATTAGTTTAAAATTTCATCGATCTACTTGTATTTTGAAGCCATTAAGGAGCATTAAAGTCATAAAATTTGGTAGTGAGATTTTAAATCAAAATTGTTTTATGTCGAGTTGCATTGCGGTATTCGTATTGTTCGCGTCATTTCTGGGGCGGAATTTATATGGGGGACTGATCCTCATAAAAATTGATAGAGAGATTTCGGTTCCTATAAAAGAGATAGAGATATTAGCTTACACGAAACTAGTTTATGTCAAATTTCATAAATCTACTAGTATTTTTAAGCCAGTACAATTATGGACCGATCCACATAAAATTTCATAGAGAGGTTTTGGCTAGTAAGAGAGGTTTTGGCTAGTAAGAAACTTACTTATGTCAAATTTCATCTCTATACTTTTATTTTTAAGAGAGTAATGAGCGTTAAACTTATTTTCTGGAGGAGACCTTATATGGGGGGTAGGGTCAATTATGGACCGATATACTGTAATGTTCAACCGAAACACATCAGATTCGACTCTATATGAGGTTTAACTTTTCGGACTCAAATTTAAGGGAACCACGGGAGCCATTGTTGCCACTAGCGGTCAGTCGTAGGGTGGGTTCTTGTTCCTCTTAAATTTTTACTCATACAGGATTCATTCTACATAAATAAATTATTATAGACTCCCTGACTTAATAAACTGATTAATATGTAAAGATGATAACAAATTGACCGAAGCTATAAATCAGTATCGAATAATAACTCTCATGTTAAATCTATTCCAAGATGTTGATTGGGATAATCGCCTCACAACCCTCCCATCCGATAATCTTACTGGCGAAATTTATAAGATCCCTAGCTACTACTGCACTTACTTTTCTATCTCATAGCGAAAACTTTAAAAAGATTTAGAATTTCAGAATTCAATAAACATTTATTCAAACATATGCGGGAAGAAACATTATATAAAAAATTTAACTAAACATTAGTTGTGAAAATTTCTAAATTCTCATATAAAAATAATCACTAATAATAATAATAATAATAATTATAATAAAAAATGTTTTTTTTTTTATTTACAATATTAGCTAGTTAATAAATGTAGCTTATTAATTGTAACTCAAATGCAAATAATTTAACAATCTAGTTTCCCTATATTTATTGGTCAACACTGTAGTAATAAAATACAATAATCAAGTAAGAGACTTATAACTGAGTGTAATGATCATTGACAACTTCAAATGATCATCACATAAGCTTTTGGTTTTTATTATTTTTTTCTGATTTTCTGTTTTTTTTTTGTCTTCTCTGTTTTAATTTGTAATTGTTTTTTACATATTTATTACTTTGGAATTATTGTTCGTAAACGAAAAAACAAAAGGGTGTAATAAAACAAAGAAATAAATTTAATTTTGTTTCTTGTTCTTCTTTGACTTTGTTATGCACAGTAATCCCTAGCAAAACAAGGAATATGTAGAACACAAGTTAAAGATTTGGTTATTGTAATTCATAAACTACAGCTTCAACTTTTAATGAGATTTAATAAAAATATATGCAAAAGAAATTAATATTATAAAGTAACGAACTTTTGACTCACCCACTAAATAATGATGAGGCCTCGTCAGACTGCTTTTGGCTGGGTTTTAAATTGATTATAGTTAATTTGATGATACTATTTTGTTTTGCATAATATGAATGTATAAAGATGATTCCATTTATATTAACTTAACTTAAAAAAAGGACAATTTTAGGTGATTAAATGATTCAAACTGTGATATTTTAGGTGCAATATAGGTTAAGTTTTTTTTTTATAGTTTTAGATTTTATATGTATAGGTGGTTTTAATCTTTTAGTTTTTAAATTTTTGATATTAAGATTAGGTTTTAAATATTTATATTCCTGTAGATATGTATTATTTTCACAGTTTTTTTATTTTTACTTGAAATTTTTTACAAATCGTACATATTTTGACGAGGATATGTAGATAATTAACATTTTTTTCAGAATCAAAATCAAACCACTGGAAAAAAATCTTAACCACGCACTTTCTTACGTAAACTATATAGGAACATAAATGGTGAACAATTCGGAATATTTTTCCTCGGATGATTGTCGATATGGTCTGGAAATTTCAGGCTAGATAAGATTTTGGAGACTCAGAAGGCTATGTTCCCAGATGACTTCTCCCGATAATCCAGTGTATTATTTTTATGGATTTTTGCTGTTTACTAATTTGATAATTTTGTGTTGCCTGATTTAGTTGCTTCTTCGTTGAAAGGTTGTATATAATGATGACTTGTGAAAAAGCTCAAATGCTATGAGAACTGGCTTTTTTTATAAATTTCGCAATAAAAGAAGCTACAGCGGAGGCGAGAAATATGAATTCCCTGATATTATTTTGGGAATATATACCTGCCCTAATGCTCGTAGTCTTCTAAATAAGTTTTTCCACAATTTATAAATTTGAAGAAACAGTATCCTTAAAGGGGCAATCAAGAGCTTTGCTCCCTATAAAGCTGCAGGGGCGGATGGAATTTTTCCGGCACTTTTGCAGATGGAGGCGGGACTGGTTTCCGTACATCTGTCACAGATATTCACTGCATGCATAAAATTGGCATATACCCCAGTTAAATGGCAGGATGCAAGGGTAATATTTATACCCAAACCAGGGAAACCTAGCTATGCGACACCTAAGTCATATCGGCCGATAAGTCTTACGTCCTTCCTACTTAAAACCTTGGAACCAATAGTCGATAGCATGGTTAAAAGCAGCATACCATACAAAGACCTTAAATATAAGCAGCATGCTTATGTAGAGGGACGATCGGTGGAAACCGCTTTAAATGAAGTTGTCCACTACATAGGTGAATCTTTCGATAGCAAACTGTATACACTGGCAGTATGCATTGACATCGAAGGCGCTTTCAATAACGTGCACACTGATACCCTTATCCAATCCCTACACCAGTTTTATGTTGACCGGGTGCTCCGTAACTGGATCAACTACATGCTAAGGAACAGATGGATAAGCTGCGAGATGTACGATATAACTATCAGGAAAAAGGTATTTCGCAGTATAACACAGGGAGGCATTTTGTCATCTTTACTCTGTGTTACCACGATTATTAGCCTCTTAAGGACCCACAGTGGTGCAGACTGGAAATTTTTTGGAAATAAATCTGGCATTTCTAAACGGCTGATCCGATCGGGATAAAATTTGGCGTGAGCGTAGCCAAGGAGTATTCGAGTTTAAGTTTTGAAGACGAACCCTGCAGATGCTCCAGGGACGGAGCTGTGGCGGCTCAAAGTAGAGTACCTACGACATGTAAAATTTTTAAACTCGTGCCATTTTTTTGTTTTTCACCCAAATACAAAGATTTTTATATTTTCTGAAAGCGCTTGACCAGATCTTGAAAAAACATGCTTGGGCATACTATCCGAGTTATAGGCATTTAAAAATTTTAACTCTTTCATTAATAAAATAAAATTTTCTTTAAGAACATATAACAATTTTATAGTTTTCTAAAAGGTATCTTTACGCAGAACGCTTTGGCGTAAAAAACTTGTCCTCCATATCCTCCAGCCTCTTGCCCGTGTCATCGACCATAGATTCTGGTTGGACATGAGTTTTGGATAGGAATTTTTTTATCTTCGATACGTCATTTACGCTGTCTACCTGTTCACAGAAAAGTTTCCAGGAGTCTCGTTTGGCTTTACGAACAACTTTTTTATATTCACCAAGTTTACTACGATACTCATCCCAGTATACTGCGGTCTTTTTACGCCGTGCCCGGTTAAATAGTTTGCGAAGAGTCTTACCAAGGTTCCGGATCTCCCCGGTTACCCAGGGTTTCTCCTGGGCAGATCTCCGCTCTCGCAGAGGGCAGCTGTCCTCGAACGATTCAACCAAGGCACTTGTGAGCATTTCTACTTTGGCGTCTATGTCCTCTTTATTTCGACATTGAACATTGTCCTGACATAAAACGGTTCTTTAGTAAGGAACCGAACATTGTCCAATTAGTTTTAGACTTATTCCGAAAATTTATCGGCTTTGGTGGCGGCCGTAGTATTTTGAATCTTATGTACCGATGGTCAGAAAAGGAGTGCTCGTCGGAAACCTCCAATCCTGCATTTCGTTTATAAGCTCTTCTGAACATATAGTTATATCTTATACTTCTTCTCTGATTCTATTGACGAAGGTAGCTTTATTACCTAAGTTCGATGTTATCAAGTCTTTAGTATTAAGGAAATCCATGAGGGCTTGTCCTCTGCGATTGGTGTTTGTACTACCCCAAGCTACATGGTGGGAGTTGGCATCACAACCTATTACAATTTTCTTATTTTTCCTTTGTGCCTCTTCGACCAGTTTCATCAGCTCCGACGTTGGTGGTAGTGTCGGAGAATCGAAAGGCAGGTAAACAGATGCAAGGAATATGTTGCCACGACCTTGCTTCGGCACCGTTGCATCCGATGTTGATAATCCTGTTGAGAGGAGAAAACATAAGTTCTTGTGACATAAGATACATGTTCTCGGGCGAGATCCTGTATCAGCGTAGAAAAGTTGGAAGTTTTCGTGATTTAATCCAGAAACCTTGTTGCGAATCGTCCAAGAATCCTGGATTAAAGCTATATGTATTTTACCTGTGTTGATTTTAACGATCAGACCGTTGGTAGCTGTCTCGCTCCGATGGAGGTTTATTTGGATAAAGTAACTTTGGCAGTTTTCGTGCAACGACAGTCGTTTATGCACCATTTTAAAGCATTAAAATTGCCATTTGTTTTGATATATAATTTATTGCATAATGTATTTTTAGAAAATGCCCAATTGGATAGATCTGTAGAATTATTTTGCCAGGTTTAAAAAGCCGGTAATTTGAGGTTCCGATAAGGTTGTGAATAACTTTGACAGTTTTCATGCTATGATAGTCATTTATGCATCATTAATTTGGTGTATCATTTATGGCATAATGTGTTTGTCTAAAAAATGGTCAATTTGAAGGATCGGTAGAATTGTCTATGTTAAAAACGCTGTGATTTGAGGTTCCGATATAGTTGCAAATAACTTTGACAGTTTTCATGCTATGACAGTCATTTATACATCATTTTAAAGCATTATGATTGCACTTTATTATGGTATATCATTTGTAGCATAATGTGTGTTTTTACAAATTGGTCAATTTGATAGATCGGTAGAATTATTGTTCTATATATCAAATGCAGTAATCTGAGGTTTCGATATGGCTGCAATTAACTTTGGCAGTTTTCGTGCTACGACAGTCGTTTATGCACCATTTTGAAACATTAAAATTGCCATTTGTTTTGGTATATAATTTATTGCATAATGTATTTTTGGAAAATGGCCAATTGGAACTATTTTCCCAGGTTTAAAAAGGCAGTAATTTGAGGTTCCGATATAGTTGTGAATAACTTTGAAAGTTTTCATGCTATGACAGTCATTTATGAATCATATTAAAGCATTATGATTGCACTTTAATTTGGTATATCATTTGCGGCATAATCTTTTCGTCTATAATATGGTCAATTTAATGGATCGGTAGAATTATTGTTCTATGTTTAAAAACGCGGTAATTTGAGGTTCGATATGGTTGCAAATAACATTGACCGTTTTCATGCTATGACAGTCATTTATCCATCATTTTAAAGCATTAGGATTGCACTTTAATATGGTATATCATTTGTAGCATAATGTGTGTTTTTACAAATTGGTTAATTTGATAGATCGGTAGAATTATTGTTCTATATATCAAACGCAGTAATCTGAGGTTCCGATATGGTTGCAATTAACTTTGGCAGTTTTCGTGCTGGGACAGACGTTTATGCACCATTTTAAAGCATTAAAATTGCCATTTGTATTGGTATATAATTTATTGCATAATGTATATTTAGAAAATTCCCAATTGAATAGATCAGTAGAATTATTTCCCCAGGTTTAAAAAGGCTGTAATTTGAGGTTCCGATATGGTTGTGAATAACTTTGACAGTTTTCATGCTATGAAAGTCATTTATGCATCATTTTAAAGCATTATGATTGCACTTTAATTTGGTATATCATTTGTGGCATAATGTGTTCGTCTAAAAAATTGTCAATTTGAAGGATCGGTAGAATTGTTGTTCTATGTTTAAAAACGCTATGATTTGAGGTTCCGATATGGCTGCAAATAACTTTGACAGTTTTCATGCCATGACAATCGTTTATGCATCATTTTAAAGCATTAAAATTGCCATTTGTTTTGGTAAATAATTTATTTCATAATGAATTTTTACAAAAATTGGATAGATCGGTATATTTTTATAAAAACTTTAATTTTGAAATTTAAACTGTAAACAGAGTATTGTCATAAGTAATATTCTAGACATTCGTTTTCTTATTCTTAACAGTCAATTACATCTAAAATTTTACTAAGAAATAACATCATTATTTAGAAATTATAAATGTTTACACAAATCTCCAAAACTTAGGCTACAACTTTGTCATTTGAATAAGATATGTATGTAAATATGTAAAAATATCTTATTAAGAAATTAATTTATGATTATAACTAGAACTATTTTATTAACATTATATTTATTTAACTTTCAGTAAGTTATAAATATAAATTGTTATGGTATAACATAATTGTAATAGAATAACTTGCTTTACAACAGCAGAAAACTAATTAGCAACATTGAAGACTACCAATTACTGAATTAAATACCCAGTAATAAGGTAATTGCTTAATTAAGCTCAGCTAAGTGATAATGTTTAAGCTCGACTTCCTCTTTTTCTTTTTTGATACAATTCTTGGAGCATAAAGTTGTATTGAACGGGATAATTTATTGCATCGACATTTTACCTCATGTAACTATAAGTGCTTGAATTCGGAAATAATTATACGTAACAAATAAGAATGTATGACTACAATTATAAACTACAATTATAAAAAAATTGTAAAACAATTTTGCTATAAACTAATTCGATTGAATTAATTTTAAAACCTTAATAAACCAAATTGAATTGGTAAGATTTTATTACAAAATATAAAAAAAGAAAGGAAAATTATAATAAATTATATGTATTATTTAATAGGATTTTAATGTAGGAAACTGATAATTCCCAAAAAGAAAAAACATGTTTCTATTCAAATCTCGAGTTAAGACAAATTATAACTAAATGTTGAGAAAACTACGCAACTCATCATATTAAGAAGATGCATAAAACACATTGGGCTTAACACGTCAATATATAACAGTTTATTCACTATCAATTTGTCAATATTTTACTAAGCATCCACATGATCCAGCTTTAAATATTCACCAAATTTAAATCGCGATGCCTAAATTCCGCAATAGCAGTTCCTTTTAAACTACACTATTTTTCCAAATTACAATATAAATTAATTGGAAATAATTTGGTTCTAGAATCTGCACTCAAACATTTCACTTCATTCTATTAATTTTACCATAACCTGCACTATAGTATGCTAATTAGTTGCCCACTGATATCTGTCAAAATAATCATCAAAACGTGATCTTTAAATTTGAGAAAGACAAAGTTTGTCGTCATCGAAGTTTAATTATAACCACAACAAAATAAGACAAAAGAGACAAGAACAACAAATATTTATATCACTAATTTGAGCTAAGTATAACAGTTTTAAAAATAAGTAAGTTTTTAAGAGAGTAAATGGAGCTTTTGTTCTATAATGTAATGTAAATTCTATAATGTAATTTTTAACTTTTAATTAACATGTTTTAAATTTAACAGAACTCTAATTTAACATACTTAATTGTGATGAAGAAATGTCTATAAACAAATTTAACAATTGTTTATCTACAGAATTTATAATTTGTAAATATGAAATAATACTAGTTCAATGTAAAATATTGATAAGTGAATTTTCTAAAATTATTTCATATTGAACAATAATACCTAATGTAAAATAACAATATTATTATTTAATTAATAATTATGAAGTTATAGCATGTTAGAAAATTTGTTGTATATTATACTTACAACCTTTGTGTTATTATATTACTAATTCAATGTTTTCAAGTTGCAGTTCCTGAAATGCTTTGAGCTCAAACCATTAACCAAATCAGGAAAGGATTTATGAAAAGGGTAAACTTGAAATCTGGTATAAAACACAAAGAACAAAGCAACAGAAACGTAAGTCATGATATGCAAAAAAATTTATTAACATGCGATCGTTTAATATTTAACATATAAATATGTATTCAATTGATTTAATAATTGTATTGGTTACAAATTTAAGAATTATTTAAAGTTTTGAATTTTTTTTTTGGAATATTTTTATAAACAATTAAAATTAGATTTAAAGAACAGTTTATAATTAATTCATATGATAATGAAAATAAATAGATTTGAGTTGTCTAAAATGAAAAATATTGAGTAGAGATTACAATTATTTGGGAATGCTGTTTGTTAAACTTTTGATACAGATTTAGATGTAAGATTAAACTATAAGGGAAGATACTAAAACATAAATATTTCGAACACTGTAGTATCTTAGTAGTAAGAGGGTGGGTAACCTTAATTAACAGTGTTCTAGGTGAAATCAGCTACCACCTCTAATTATATAATATTTTACGTATCCTGTTAGACAAACAATAGCCCGGTTTTGTTGTAAAGTTTAGATATCCTAGTAGAGCCTTGGAAAGAATATTTCTCTTTTTGTTTATGTAGAGCATGAAGGTCTAGTATGTTCAAGAACCCTCCCCAATCCGGCGAGCTCAGCCCATTCAACTTTCCAAGCAACGAACATACTGATCTTGGTAAAATGACAATATTGAAAGCTCTCATGTTTCAAAAATTTGCTACATAAATAAAATGGCGCCCAACGAGTTCGGCTTAAATGTCGTATTCGATTAATTTTTTTTTAAATTTGAAGTAAATGTGTCTTAAACTGTTTTGTTTATAAATATTTCAGTTTTTAATTTTGCATGTTTACAGTCCCATTTCGTTTGTTTTTTTTTTACTTTAGCACAATTCGTATGCGGTACTTTTACCCATATTGTTGTACTAAGTCATTTACAATTACATTTGAAGTATCAGTTTATAAAAGTAAGTCTTGAGATTTTTGGTTTAAATTAAATTCTGATTTGCTACTTTTAGCTGATATGTTTTACTTTATCTTTCAAATTAGTTTCAATATTTTGATTTATATGTTGTGTAAGTCATGATTTATTCTATTGAAATAGAAAATTTCATTTGCTACACAATCATTTATCAATTATCATACCAGATTTATCTGAGGGGGGATATTTTGTAAAATATTAGTATATTTCAATTTGTATCTTAAGTTTTTATTTCAGCATTCCCAAATTATTAGATTGAAGTTTTTATACGAATAGTTTAAATTATTTTAGTAAGTTTTCTTTTGAGTAATGTCAAAGAGAAAGGGAAAAGCAAAATATAGTGAAGAACCAACCAGTGACAGTCAAATAGACTATACTTTTGACGAGAACTCAGAAAACCCATTTATTCCCAGGCCAAGGATTAGTGAAAGTCCAATTTTGACAAGATCTCGAGCAAGAAATCTTTACTTTTCTGTGACTGAAGTAAACTCAGATAGTCCATTTGCGTCAAGACCTAGAATTTCAAAAAGTCCTATAGTATCACAAGTTAGGAATAATATACCTTCTTCCGTGCAACCAGCAGAATCAGTAGTTGACATGGGTAATGAAAACGAAAATAATAGTTTAGTAAGTGGTTCACAAAAAGCTCCAGCTGGCGGTGTTAACGTTAGTGATTTAAGTATTTTAACCTCCAGATTAGAACGTGTTCTCACGTTAAATCATAACGCATTTATGAGTGAAATTTCTAGTCTAAGACAATCTTTAAAAGACGGTTTTAATCGAAATTCGAATACTTATAGTCAACCCCAAATGAACCAAAACACCGGAAATAATAATAACTCATTTCACAATCAGAGCATCAATTCTGATTCAGGCAGGAGTACATCTTCAAACGATTCAGCTAGACTGGATAAATGGAACATCATGTATGATGGTTCAGATGATGTTAACGATTTCCTTTTTAAAGTTGACACACTCAAAAATAGATATAACTGTTCGGACAACTATATTAGTTCTAATTTCCACACTTTCTTAAAAGGCAAAGCAGATACCTGGTTTTGGTCATTTTTGAAGCAACATCCCAATTCAAAATATGACGAAATTAAATTTGCTTTGACAAAACAATTCGGCAAAATAGAAAATGACTGCGACAAACTAGTAAGAATGATTGAACGGCGACAAATGCCAAAAGAGACTTTTGATGACTATTTCTCAGAAATGGTAGCCATTAATAATCGTCTTTCACAGCCAATGAACGAAAATAAAATGATTGATTTAATCAAAAATAATGTTAAAGAATCTTTAGGATCACTTTTATTTGCCACTGATTTATTTAGTTTAGATCATTTGAGGGATTCTGCTAGAAAGGCCGAGAAATATGTCATTAGGCATCAATATATTAAATTCCAGAAGAAACACGTCACAGAATTAGAAGCTAGTGGCAACGTAGATGAGTTAGACGACGAAGAGGAAATAGCAGCTTTCAGGTACCAGGGCAATCAAATTAGGGAGCGGAAGGAATTGGACACACGCCACTTTAAGTGTTGGAATTGTGACCAAAGTGGTCACTCATTCTATGATTGTCCGTCCGAAAAAAGTAATTTGTTTTGTTTTAGGTGTGGCAAAAAACATTCGAAAAACAAGAGCACGAACGAGTAGAAGAGGGTCACTCGTTCTCTCCCCAAAATCCCTCAGTTACAAACTTTGATAAACATGTTGACAACACAGGAAACGAAAAGGATAACAGTTTTGACTAAGTGTGACAATGATAATCAGAATGATAAAGGGATTAGGAATATTTTTGAATCTAAAGAAACATTTCATGAAAAGAAGTTAAAATATGAACAGGCAAGAGCACGAATTTTTAATGAATCTTTAGTTCCCAAGAAGATTTTAAAGTGTAGAGAAAGGTTTAAGAAAAGAAAACAATTTGCAAAAATAGTTGAGTCTACGGTGATAAATGAATTGAAAGACAGTAGGCCATATGCGAAAATCAATTTTACCTTTGTTGAACTTTTCGGATTACTGGATTCAGGAGCCTCTATCAGTGTTCTAGGTAAAGATTGCTTAGATATTTTATCCAAGATTCAGTTAGATTATACACCAACTTATACCTCGCTGAAAACAGCAGACGGTGGCAAACAGGCAGTTATTGGTTTTGTAGATATACCAACTACGTATAATGGAATTACGAAAAATATACTTTTCTACCTATGTCCAAACTTAAAGCAATCTGTTTACTTAGGAATGACTTTTGGAAAAGTTTTGATATCGCGCCTCAACTATTTTCCTCTGAGATTTCTCTAGATAGTGAAGCCTTTAGTACTGATATTAAGAGTAATATTCATAATCTCTCAGATTTAGAACTTTTAGAACTAAAGCGTGTGATGGAAGAATTCCCATCGTTTAGTAAGCTTGGCTTAGGACACACGTCGTTAGAAACCCATTTCATTGACACAGGCGATACCCTACCCTTTAAAATAAAGCATTATCCTTTATCACCCCTGTTGTGTATATATGTACATGGTAATTGTACAATATTTCTATGAATGTTAAATATAACATGTCAATATACTATGTGCATCACAATTAAGTTTGAAACACCCTGTTAACTTTAGAATTAAGCTTAGTTGTAATATTGTTATCTTTATACATATGCATAATAAAGAAACACATTAAACAACATGGTGTCAGGTGTGAACATTTAAAAGCGATTTAAAAAAAATTTAAATATTATTTTGCAAAAATTAAAAATATATATATGAAATAAACATATATTGGCAAAAAAATAAATTAAACGAGTCGAAAATGATGTCTGATATAAAACCAGAGACAATGAGCTCTAATGTAAAATTAAATTTACATTCGTCTAACATGGCCGCCGAATGGAAAACTTGGTTAGCCCAATTTCAAATTTATCTAACAGCAGCAAAGCTAGATACCGTGCTTGATGGGAGAAAAGTTGCCCTATTGCTCCATCATATGGGACCAAGCTGTTTTCATATATTTAGTTCGTTTAATATATCAGCAAGTGATGTAAAATATGATGACTTAATTAAATTATTCGATGAGTATTTTATCCCAAAAAAGAACATCGCAATTGAGCGCCATGCATTCTTTACACGCAAACAAAATGGTGGCGAAAGCATCGACGATTACATTACATCATTAAAGAATCTTAGCCTAACTTGTGAGTTTGGTACACTTAGAGAAGGTATAGTGAAGGATGTCTTTATTGTGGATTGTCACCAAGCTTACAGCACATAAAAGAGAAATTACTAAAAATGTGACCAAGTACATACTAATAAATGTCCGGCAGAAAATGCTATTTGCCACAATTGTAATAAAAGAGGGCATTATGCAAAAGTATGTTTTTGGAAAAAACAACAACACCAAAATGGTACCGTTAGTAATCAATGGTCTGGTCGTCAAAAACAACAAGTATGTTAAGAATTTGTCTCATAATTATGATGATGAACCAACAGAGTTGTTTGTTGGCACATTATCGTCTTTCCATCAAAACCAACAACAAAATTATATTGGTAAAACACAACAATATATATAAACAGTGATCAACAGCAACTAGAGAACCAAAATATTTTCGAAGCTAGCTCCAGCCATCATGAACAACCAGAACATTTTATTTCTCAACAAAAGTGATTCGTAATTTATCAAAAATTCAACAATCCCGTAAGTCAACAGCTATTGGATGGTATATTGCAGTCCTAATAAAAAATACGAAGGTGCAATTTCAAGTGGATACTGGTGCTGATACCAACATCATATCAAAGTGTATGGCTGAGGATTTAGATCTTAACGACCACATTGAAACTACAAATACAACTATAAACACATTTAGTGGTGAGAAATTGCCGATATATGGTAAAATTGATGTTGAATTTATGTATGAAGGTAAAAAATATGATGATTACTTTTATATTATAGATTTAGAATGTAAGAATATAATAGGGTTAAATTTGGCAATTAAGGTGGGTTTAGTGAAAAATGTTAATTTTTGACCACTACTAGTATTGTCGAAAATAATTTAGATATTTTTAATGGTCTTGGTTTAATACAGAATAAATGTGACTTACAGTTAAAACCCAATGTGAGTCCTGTAGTAGATCCTCCAAGAAGGATACCTTTTTCATTATATGATGAATTAAAATTAGAATTGGATCGAATGATTAGTTTGAATGTAATTACTCGTATTGAGGAGCCAACCGAGTGGGTAAGCTCAATTGTTTTGGTATCTAAGCCGGATGGAAAGTTAAGGCTATGCTTAGACCCCGAAATTTAAACAAAGCAATTTTGCGACCTCATTTTCAGTTCCCTAATATCGATGATTGCAAGGCCAAGTTAAGTGGTTCTCGTTTTTTTAGCACATTAGATGCAAACTGTGGATTCTGGATGATTCCTCTGAGTGAAAATTCGTCAAAATTATGCACCTTTAATACTCCTTTTGGCAGGTATAGATTTCTACGTTTACCTTTCGGTATTAAACGCCGCTCGGAAATTTTCCATTCTGAGATGATTAAATTGTTTGGCGACATAAAGGTGTTGTTGATATATATTGACGATTTCCTAATTTATGCGAGGACAGAAGAGGAACATAACACTATTCTAAAATGTGTTATGGAAAGAGCCAGAAGTGTTGGAATTAAATTCAATAGATTAAAATCAAAATTTTTATTGAAGGAAATAAAATTTATAGGTCATATCTTTGACCAACATGGTGTTAAACCTGATAATGGCAAGATAAACTCTATTTTAGAAATGCCAATTCCCAATAATATAGCAGAGCTACAACGCTTTTTAGGTATGATAAATTACCTTGGTGGTTTTATTGAAAACCTATCTATGAAAAATAAGAATTTACGCCAACTTTTAAGAAAGGATGTAGCATGGCATTGGGGCGATGCTCACAATAAAGAATTTAATGATTTGAAAATTGAGATAACAAAAACACCAGTGTTGACATATTTTGATCCCAACAAACCATTGTGTTTAACTTTTGATGCATCTAAACATGCAGTGGGTGCTGCAATTTTGCACGGTAAAAATCCTATCGCCTATGCATCAGCCTCCTTAACCAGTGCACAGTCAAACTATGCACAAAACGAAAAGGAGCTTTTTGCTATTTTATTCGGTTGTGTAAGGTTTCATCAATATACTTATGGAAACAAAGTTGATGTTGAGACAGACCATAAGCCTTTTGTAAATTTATTTGATAAACCCTTATACAAAATACCCTCAAGGCTTCAACGTTTCATGTTACGACTTCAGTGTTACAATTTGAATGTGGTTTATAAACCCGGAAAGTATTTGTTTATAGCAGATACATTATCTAGGTGTCCACTGAAGGAGAAAGCCTTGGTAGAATTTGATAATGATGTGTCAATACACTGCAATTTTATAAATATGCATATGGAAATTCCCTTTTCTAACGTAGATGAAATAAGGCAACATATGGAAAATGATCAAATATGTAATAAAATAAAGGAATATATACAAAACGGCTGGCCAAAAAATCAAAAATTAGTAGACAAGGAAATTGTTCCTTATTTTAAGATTAAAGAGGAATTAAAGATTTTAGATGATTTAATTTTGAAAGGTGATCGGATTTTAATTCCTTCTATGTTACGCCGTAAGATCTTAAATTTCTTACATGAAGGTCACATGGGCATCCAGAGATGTCGAAATTTAGCACGTCAGACCGTTTACTGGCCCAATATATATAATGATATTGCAAACATTTTAAATAATTGTGAAACATGTTTAAAATTTAAAAACTGTAATCCCAAAATGGAAATGATACCACATGAAATATATAACTCACCTTGGTTCAAAGTTGGAAGCGATATGTTTGAATTTAACAAAAGACAGTATTTAATAGTAAGTAGTTGATTACTTCACAAAATATATTGAAATCGAATTATTAGAAAATGGATACTCAAGTGCAAATGTCATTATAAAATTTAAATTAATCTTTGCAAGACATGGCATACCGCAAATTTTAATTTCTGACAATGGACCTCCGTATAATTCAAAAGAATTTAAAAAGTTTTGTTTGGAGTGGGGCATTGAACATAGAACGTCAAGTCCATATTTGCCTAGATCGAACGGTCTGGCTGAAAGGTCAATTCAAACGGTAAAAAAAATGTTGTACAAGTGCAAAGAGTGTGGCTCAGATCCTTATATAGCTCTTTTGTTATATAGGACGACACCAAAAGATAATATGCCAAGTCCAGCACAGTTATTGATGTCTCGAACTTTAAGGACAAAAATACCTACAATTTCAGAAAACTTCAAACCAAAATTAGTTGACACCGTAAGATATGAAGATCATTGAGAACACGGACAATGAAATCTGCAAAGCATTATATAAAAATGCAGTAAAAGAAAAGACAATTAAAATTGGGGACCCAATAATGTTTAAAAAGAACAATAATTCTTGGTGGTTTCCTGGGGGTGGGTGGTGAAGAGTGCCAGGAACCCAAATCATTTCTTGTAAGGGATGATGAAGGTGTTATATATAGGAGAAACCAACAGCATATCTCATTAAAACCGGAACCCTTATCGAGCCCAAAATCGGATGGTACTCTTGAATCTAATATGACAGATCTTATTGTAGATAATGCTAACCAAAATAATAATGAAAATTATAATATTGATAATAACCAAGATCATTATAGAACAAGAACTGGTAGAAAAATAGTTAAACCATCTAGATATGATTGCTATGCTGAAAATAATTAACAAATTAAATTGTAAAAACAAAAAATTATATAATTATATATTTTGATTTTTTCAAATTAATGAATTTTATAAATAAAAGATTTTTCTATGAATTCCATTTATGATATAAATAACTTAATAATATGAAATTTATTAAGTGAATTGTTATATGTATATATATATATATAAATTATATATATATATATATATATATATTATATATATATATATATATATATATATATATATATATTAATATATATATATATATTATATATATATATATATTATATATATATATATATATATATATATATATATATATATTATATATATTATATATATTATATATATATATATATATATATATTATATATATATATATATATATATATATATATATATTATTAAGTTATTTATATCATAAATGGAATTCATAGAAAAAATCTTTTATTTATAAAATTCATTAATTTGAAAAAATCAAAATATATAATTATATAACTTTTTGTTTTTACAATTTAATTTGTTAATTATTTTCAGCATAGCAATCATATCTAGATGGTTTAACTATTTTTCTACCAGTTCTTGTTCTATAATGATCTTGGTTATTATCAATATTATAATTTTCATTATTATTTTGGTTAGCATTATCTACAATAAGATCTGTCATATTAGATTCAAGAGTACCATCCGATTTTGGGCTCGATAAGGGTTCCGGTTTTAATGAGATATGCTGTTGGTTTCTCCTATATATAACACCTTCATCATCCCTTACAAGAAATGATTTGGGTTCCTGGCACTCTTCAACCACCTCCCCAGGAAACCACCAAGAATTATTGTTCTTTTTAAACATTATTGGGTCTCCAATTTTAATTGTCTTTTCTTTTACTGCATTTTTATTATAATGCTTTGCAGATTTCATTGTCCGTGTTCTCAATTGATCTTCATATCTTACGGTGTCAACTAATTTTGGTTTGAAGTTTTCTGAAATTGTAGGTATTTTTGTCCTTAAAGTTCGAGACATCAATAACTGTGCTGAACTTGGCATATTATCTTTTGGTGTCGTCCTATATAACAAAAGAGCTATATAAGGATCTGAGCCACACTCTTTGCACTTGTACAACATTTTTTTTACCGTTTGAATTGACCTTTCAGCCAGACCGTTCGATCTAGGCAAATATGGACTTGACGTTCTATGTTCAATGCCCCACTCCAAACAAAACTTTTTAAATTCTTTTGAATTATACGGAGGTCCATTGTCAGAAATTAAAATTTGCGGTATGCCATGTCTTGCAAAGATTAATTTAAATTTTATAATGACATTTGCACTTGAGTATCCATTTTCTAATAATTCGATTTCAATATATTTTGTGAAGTAATCAACTACTTACTATTAAATACTGTCTTTTGTTAAATTCAAACATATCGCTTCCAACTTTGAACCAAGGTGAGTTATATATTTCATGTGGTATCATTTCCATTTTGGGATTACAGTTTTTAAATTTTAAACATGTTTCACAATTATTTAAAATGTTTGCAATATCATTATATATATTGGGCCAGTAAACGGTCTGACGTGCTAAATTTCGACATCTCTGGATGCCCATGTGACCTTCATGTAAGAAATTTAAGATCTTACGGCGTAACATAGAAGGAATTAAAATCCGATCACCTTTCAAAATTAAATCATCTAAAATCTTTAATTCCTCTTTAATCTTAAAATAAGGAACAATTTCCTTGTCTACTAATTTTTGATTTTTTGGCCAGCCGTTTTGTATATATTCCTTTATTTTATTACATATTTGATCATTTTCCATATGTTGCCTTATTTCATCTACGTTAGAAAAGGGAATTTCCATATGCATATTTATAAAATTGCAGTGTATTGACACATCATTATCAAATTCTACCAAGGCTTTCTCCTTCAGTGGACACCTAGATAATGTATCTGCTATAAACAAATACTTTCCGGGTTTATAAACCACATTCAAATTGTAACACTGAAGTCGTAACATGAAACGTTGAAGCCTTGAGGGTATTTTGTATAAGGGTTTATCAAATAAATTTACAAAAGGCTTATGGTCTGTCTCAACATCAACTTTGTTTCCATAAGTATATTGATGAAACCTTACACAACCGAATAAAATAGCAAAAAGCTCCTTTTCGATTTGTGCATAGTTTGACTGTGCACTGGTTAAGGAGGCTGATGCATAGGCGATAGGATTTTTACCGTGCAAAATTGCAGCACCCACTGCATGTTTAGATGCATCAAAAGTTAAACACAATGGTTTGTTGGGATCAAAATATGTCAACACTGGTGTTTTTGTTATCTCAATTTTCAAATCATTAAATTCTTTATTGTGAGCATCGCCCCAATGCCATGCTACATCCTTTCTTAAAAGTTGGCGTAAATTCTTATTTTTCATAGATAGGTTTTCAATAAAACCACCAAGGTAATTTATCATACCTAAAAAGCGTTGTAGCTCTGCTATATTATTGGGAATTGGCATTTCTAAAATAGAGTTTATCTTGCCATTATCAGGTTTAACACCATGTTGGTCAAAGATATGACCTATAAATTTTATTTCCTTCAATAAAAATTTTGATTTTAATCTATTGAATTTAATTCCAACACTTCTGGCTCTTTCCATAACACATTTTAGAATAGTGTTATGTTCCTCTTCTGTCCTCGCATAAATTAGGAAATCGTCAATATATATCAACAACACCTTTATGTCGCCAAACAATTTAATCATCTCAGAATGGAAAATTTCCGGAGCGGCGTTTATACCGAAAGGTAAACGTAGAAATCTATACCTGCCAAAAGGAGTATTAAAGGTGCATAATTTTGACGAATTTTCACTCAGAGGAATCATCCAGAATCCACAGTTTGCATCTAATGTGCTAAAAAAACGAGAACCACTTAACTTGGCCTTGCAATCATCGATATTAGGGAACTGAAAATGAGGTCGCAAAATTGCTTTGTTTAAATTTCGGGGGTCTAAGCATAGCCTTAACTTTCCATCCGGCTTAGATACCAAAACAATTGAGCTTACCCACTCGGTTGGCTCCTCAATACGAGTAATTACATTCAAACTAATCATTCGATCCAATTCTAATTTTAATTCATCATATAATGAAAAAGGTATCCTTCTTGGAGGATCTACTACAGGACTCACATTGGGTTTTAACTGTAAGTCACATTTATTCTGTATTAAACCAAGACCATTAAAAATATCTAAATTATTTTCGACAATACTAGTAGTGGTCAAAATATTAACATTTTTCACTAAACCCACCTTAATTGCCAAATTTAACCCTATTATATTCTTACATTCTAAATCTATAATATAAAAGTAATCATCATATTTTTTACCTTCATACATAAATTCAACATCAATTTTACCATATATCGGCAATTTCTCACCACTAAATGTGTTTATAGTTGTATTTGTAGTTTCAATGTGGTCGTTAAGATCTAAATCCTCAGCCATACACTTTGATATGATGTTGGTATCAGCACCAGTATCCACTTGAAATTGCACCTTCGTATTTTTTATTAGGACTGCAATATACCATCCAATAGCTGTTGACTTACGGGATTGTTGAATTTTTGATAAATTACGAATCACTTTTTGTTGAGAAATAAAATGTTCTGGTTGTTCATGATGGCTGGAGCTAGCTTCGAAAATATTTTGGTTCTCTAGTTGCTGTTGATCACTGTTTATATATTGTTGTGTTTTACCAATATAATTTTGTTGTTGGTTTTGATGGAAAGACGATAATGTGCCAACAAACAACTCTGTTGGTTCATCATCATAATTATGAGACAAATTCTTAACATACTTGTTGTTTTTGACGACCAGACCATTGATTACTAACGGTACCATTTTGGTGTTGTTGTTTTTTCCAAAAACATACTTTTGCATAATGCCCTCTTTTATTACAATTGTGGCAAATAGCATTTTCTGCCGGACATTTATTAGTATGTACTTGGTCACATTTTTAGTAATTTCTCTTTTATGTGCTGTAAGCTTGGTGACAATCCACAAATAAAGACATCCTTCACTATACCTTCTCTAAGTGTACCAAACTCACAAGTTAGGCTAAGATTCTTTAATGATGTAATGTAATCGTCGATGCTTTCGCCACCATTTTGTTTGCGTGTAAAGAATGCATGGCGCTCAATTGCGATGTTCTTTTTTGGGATAAAATACTCATCGAATAATTTAATTAAGTCATCATATTTTACATCACTTGCTGATATATTAAACGAACTAAATATATGAAAACAGCTTGGTCCCATATGATGGAGCAATAGGGCAACTTTTCTCCCATCAAGCACGGTATCTAGCTTTGCTGCTGTTAGATAAATTTGAAATTGGGCTAACCAAGTTTTCCATTCGGCGGCCATGTTAGACGAATGTAAATTTAATTTTACATTAGAGCTCATTGTCTCTGGTTTTATATCAGACATCATTTTCGACTCGTTTAATTTATTTTTTGCCAATATATGTTTATTTCATATATATATTTTTAATTTTTGCAAAATAATATTTAAATTTTTTTTAAATCGCTTTTAAATGTTCACACCTGACACCATGTTGTTTAATGTGTTTCTTTATTATGCATATGTATAAAGATAACAATATTACAACTAAGCTTAATTCTAAAGTTAACAGGGTGTTTCAAACTTAATTGTGATGCACATAGTATATTGACATGTTATATTTAACATTCATAGAAATATTGTACAATTACCATGTACATATATACACAACAGGGGTGATAAAGGATAATGCTTTATTTTAAAGGGTAGGGTATCGCCTGTGTCAATGAAATGGGTTTCTAACGACGTGTGTCCTAAGCCAAGCTTACTAAACGATGGGAATTCTTCCATCACACGCTTTAGTTCTAAAAGTTCTAAATCTGAGAGATTATGAATATTACTCTTAATATCAGTACTAA
>NC_060950.1:46729202-46731976 GCF_022045245.1 Lucilia cuprina | reverse complement strand
TTCAAATTGACCATTTTTTAGACGAACACATTATGCCACAAATGATACACCAAATTAAAGTGCAATCACAATGCTTTAAAATGATGCATAAATGACTGTCATAGCATGAAAACTGTCAAAGTTATTCACAACCATATCGGAACTTCAAATTACCGCCTTTTTAAACCCGGAAAATAATTCTACCGATCTATCCAACTGGCCATTTTCTAAAAATACATTATGCAATAAATTGTATACCAAAACAAATGGCAACTATAATGCAATAAAAAGATATATAAACGACTGCTATAACATGAAAACTATAAAAGATATTTGCAACCATATCGGAGCCTTAAATTACCGCATTTCCAAACCTGTACCAATAAATATACCGATCTATCCAATTTTTGTAAAAATTCATTATGCCACAAATTGTACACCAAAACAAAGTGCAACTGTAATGCTTTAAAATGATGCATAAACGATTGTCCTGGCATGATAACTGCCAAAGTTAATTGCAACCATATCGGAACCTCAGATTACTGCGTTTATTAAACATAGAACAACAATTCTACCGATCCTTCAAATTTTCCATTTTTTAGAAGAACACATTATGCCACAAATGATATACCAAATTAAAGTACAATCATAATGCTTTAAAATGATGCATAAATGACTGTCATAGCATGAAAACTGTCAAAGTTATTCACAACCATATCGGAACCTCAAATTACCGCCTTTTTAAACCTGGGAAAATAATTCTACCGATCTATCCAACTGGCCATTTTCTAAAAATACATTATGCAGTAAATTATATACCAAAACAAATGGCAATTTTAATGCTTTAAAATGATGCCTAAATGACTGTCGTAGCGTGAAAACTGTCAAAGTTATTTGCAACCATATCGGAACCTCAGATCACAGCGTTTTTAAACATAGAACAACAATTCTACCGATCCTTCAAATTGACCATTTTTTAGAAGAACACATTATGCCACAAATGATATACCAAATTAAAGTACAATCATAATGCTTTAAAATGATGCATAAATGACTGTCATAGCATGAAAACTGTCAAAGTTATTCACAACCATATCGGAACCTCAAATTACCGCCTTTTTAAACCTGGGAAAATAATTCTACCGATCTATCCAACTGGCCATTTTCTAAAAATACATTATGCAGTAAATTATATACCAAAACAAATGGCAATTTTAATGCTTTAAAATGATGCCTAAATGACTGTCCTAGCAGGAAAACTGCCAAAGTTAATTGCAACCATATCGGAACCTCAGATTACTGCGTTTATTAAACATAGAACAACAATTATACCGATCTATCAAATTGAATAATTTCTAAAAATACACATTATGCTACAAATGATATACCATATTAAAGTGCAATCATAATGCTTTAAAATGATGCATAAATGACTGTCATAGCATGAAAACTGTCAAAGTTATTCACAACCATATCGGAACATCAAATTACCGCCTTTTTAAACCTGGGAAAATAATTCTACCGATCTATCCAACTGGCCATTTTCTAAAAATACATTATGCAGTAAATTATATACCAAAACAAATGGCAATTTTAATGCTTTAAAATGGTGCATAAACGACTGTGCTAGCACGAAAACTGTCAAAGTTAATTGCACCCATATCGGAACCTCAAATTACCGCCTTTTTAAACCTGGGATAATAATTCTACCGATCTATCCAATTGGCAATTTTCTAAAAATACATTATGCAATAAATTATATACGAAAACAAATGGCAAATTTTAATGCTTTAAAATGGTGCATAAACGACTGTCCTAGCACGAAAACTGCCAAAGTTAATTGCAACCATATCGGAACCTCAGATTACTGCGTTTATTAAACATAGAACAATAAGTCTACCAATCTATCAAATTGACCAATTTGTAAAAACACACATTATGCTACAAATTATACACCATATTAAAGTGCAATCATAATGCTTTAAAATGATGCCTTAATGACTGTCGTAGCGTGAAAACTGTCAATGTTATTCACAACCATATCGGAACTTCAAATTACCGCCTTTTTAAACCTGGGAAAATAATTCTACCGATCTATCCAACTGGCCATTTTCTAAAAATACATTATGCAGTAAATTATATACCAAAACAAATGGCAACTATAATGCAATAAAAGGATATATAAACGACTGCTATAACATGAAAACTATAAAAGATATTTGCAACCATATCGGAGCCTTAAATTACCGCATTTCCAAACCTGTACCAATAAATATACCGATCTATCCAATTTTTGTAAAAATTCATTATGCCACAAATTGTACACCAAAACAATGTGCAACTGTGATGCTTTAGTATGGTGCATAAACGATTGTTATGGCATAAAAACTGCCAAAGTTAATTGCAACCGTTTTTAAACATAGAACAACAATTCTACCGATTCTTCAAACTGACCATTTTTTAGACGAACACATTATGCCACAAATGATGTACCAAATTAAAGTACAATCATAATGATTTAAAATGATGCATAAATGACTGTCATAGCATGAAAACTGTCAAAGTTATTCACAACCATATCGGAACTTCAAATTACCGCCCTTTTAAACCTGGGAAAATAATTCTACCGATCTATTCAACTGGCCATTTTCTAAAAATACATTATGCAATAAATTTTATACCAGAAGAAATGGCAATTTTAATGCTTTAAAATGGTGCATAAACGACTGTCGTAGCACGAAAACTGCCAAAGTTAATTGCAACCATATCGGAACCTCAGATTACTGCGTTTATTA
>NC_060950.1:46675516-46729102 GCF_022045245.1 Lucilia cuprina | reverse complement strand
GTCGTTTATGCACCATTTTAAAGCATTAAAATTGCCATTTGTTTTGGTATATAATTTATTGCATAATGTATTTTTAGAAAATGGCCAATTGGATAGATCGGTAGAATTATTTTCCCAGGTTTAAAAAGGCGGTAATTTGAAGTTCCGATATGGTTGTGAATAACTTTGAAAGTTTTCATGCTATGACAGTCATTTATGCATCATTCTAAAGCATTATGATTGCATTTTAATTTGGTATATCATTTGTGGCATAATGTGTTTGTCTAAAAAATGGTCCATTTGAAGAATCGGTAGAATTGTTGTTCTATGTTTAAAAACGCTGTGATTTGAGGTTCCGATAAGGTTGTGAATAACATTGACAGTTTTCACGCTATGACAGTCATTTATGAATCATTTTAGAGCATTATGATTACACTTTAATATGGTATATCATTTGTAGCATAATGTGTATTTTTAGAAATTGGTCAATTTGATAGATCGGTATAATTATTGTTCTATGTATAACAAACGCAGTAATCTGAGGTTCCGATATGGTTGCAATTAACTCTGGCAGTTTTCGTGCTAGGACAGTCGTTTATGCACCATTTTAAAGCAGTAAAATTGCCAGTTGTTTTGGTATATAATTTATTGCATTATTTATTTTTAGAAAATGGCCAATTGGATAGATCGGTAGAATTATTTTCCCAGGTTTAAAAACGCGGTAATTTGGGGTTACGATATGGTTGTGAATAACTTTGACATTTTTCCTGCTATGACTTTCATTTATGCATCATTTTAGAGCATTATGATTGCACTTTAATTTGGTATACCATTTGTGGCATAATGTGTTCGTCTAAAAAATGGTCGATTTGATGGATCGGTAGAATTGTTGTTCTATTTTAAAAACGCTGTGACTTGAGGTTCCGATATGGCTGCAAATAACTTTGACAGTTTTCATGCATCATTTTAAAGCATTACTGTTGCACTTTGTTTTGGTGTATAATTTGTGGCATAATGAGTTTTTACAAAAATTGGATAGATCGGTATATTTATTGGTACAGGTTTGGAAATGCGGTAATTTAAGGCTCCGATATGGTTGAAAATATCTTTTATAGTTTTCATGTTATAGCAGTCGTTTATATATCTTTTTATTGCATTATAGTTGCCATTTGTTTTGATATATAATTTGTTGCATAATATATTTTTAGAAAATGGTTAATTAGATAGATTGGTAGAATTATTTTCTCAGCTTTAAAAACGCGGTTATTTAAGGTTCCGATATGGCTGCAAATAACATTGACAGTTTTCACGCTATGACAGACATTTATGAATCATTTTAAAGCATTATGATTGCACTTTAATATGGTATATCATTTGTAGCATAATTTGTATTTTTAGAAATTGGTCAATTCGATAGATCGGTAGAATTATTGTTCTGTGTTTAAAAACGCGGTAATTTAAGGTTCCGATATGGCTGCAGATAACATTGACAGTTTTCACGCTATGACAGTTATTTATGAATCATTTTAAAGCATTATGATTGAACTTTAATATGGTATATCATTTGTAGCATAATGTGTATTTTTAGAAATTGGTCAATTCGATAGATCGGTAGAATTATTGTTCTGTGTTTAAAAACGCGGTAATTTGAGGTTCCGATATTTTTCAATCTTGTATATTGAATTTTTATATTTAAAATAGAAAACTATTCATGTTGAATAGAAATGCGTATTTAGATTATACGGGTAAAAAAACGTATCAATAAATTAGAAGTTTTATGCATTTGCCCAAAATCAATAAAATAGTTTCAATGTTTAATGCGTTATGTCAGATGCTTGATATGTTGAAAACGAACACACATCAGAGCATAGACTGATGGTTGCAACAAATGCACAAGCATTGTTAGTGTGGGTTGTTTTCTGACAATACATTAAATACATAATTTATGATCAGAATGTATTCTGATCTAATGTTCCACATGCATCGTTTTATAGTTGATAAGAATTTTAGGTTAGTTTTAATATTATAAATATATGTAAAATTGTAAATAAAATTGAGTTCTCTATATACCCTTAAACCGCACGGTAGTTCTTTCCTTCTTTTACATTAATATTTGGTGACCCCAAGTTTCCCTTAAAAATTCCTTAAAAAACAGTCATTTGTCCATTATTTTAAAGCATTAGGATTGCACTTTAATATGGTATATCATTTGTAGCATAATGTGAGTTTTTACAAATTGGTCAATTTGATAGATCGGTAGAATTATTGTCCTATATATCAAACGCAGTAATCTGAGGTTCCCATATGGCTGCAATTAACTTTGGCAGTTTTCGTGCTACGACAGTCGTTTATGCACAATTTTAAAGCATTAAAAATGCTATTTGTTTTGGTATATAATTTACTGCATAATGTATTTTTAGAAAATGGCCAGTTGGATAGATCGGTAGAATTATTTTCCCAGGTTTTAAATGGCGGTAATTTGAGGTTCCAATATGGTTGTGAATAACTTTGACAGTTTTCATGCTATGACAGTCATTTATGCATCAGTTTAAAGCATTATGATTGCACTATAATTTGGTATATCATTTGTGGCATAATGTGTATTTCCAGAAATTGGTCACTTTGATAGATCGGTAGAATTATTGTTCTATGTTTAATAAACACTATAATCTGAGGTTAAGATATGGTTGCAATTAACATTGGCAGTCTTCGTGTTAGGACAGTCGTTTATGCACCATTTTAAAGCACTAAAATTGCTATTGTTTTCGTATATTGGATAAATCGATAGAATTATTTTCCCTGGTTTAAAAAGGCGGCAATTTGAGGTTCCGATATGGTTGTGAATAACTTTGAAAGCTTTCATGCTATGACAGTCATTTATGCATCATTTTAAAGCATTATGATTGCACTTTAATTTGGTATATCATTTGTGGCATAATCTTTTCGACAAAAAAATGGTCAATTTGATGGATCGGTAGAATTATTGTTCTACGTTTAAAAACGCGGTAATTTGAGGTTCCGATATGGCTGCAAATAACGTTGACAGTTTTCATGCTATGACAGTCATTTATCCATCATTTTAAAGCATTAGGATTGCACTTTAATATGGTATATCATTTGGGATTTTCATTCCTATTTTTTTTTTGCATTTTCTTATTTGAAATGACAAATTTAACAAGCGTTGAAGATTTCATTGAGTTTTTGTTCATAAATAAAGGTTTTGTCATATATTACATATTTGTTAAATTTCTAAAACTATGATTTATATCAAAATTTTAATAGGGTCGCAGATAGCTACAACAATTTAGTCCATATTTATCCCTTAATATCTTTTTTTAGTTAGATATGGAAATTCTCGACCCTTTACAAAAAATTTTAAGCCAATATCTCAATTACATTCAAAAAAATGTTCATTTAAACCTGTGTCCTTTAATTTCATCTTTTTCATATTTTAGTATTAAGTATGACAGAACATACATTTGGTGTTGAATAAAATATTTGGACAATTTTTAAAAATTATTTAGTTAATTTATTATTAAAGACTATAACATTGTATATACAATAAAAAAATATAATTTTATTATGAGCCATGCACAACAACACCTAAATCACCCCACACAAACCACCTTTCCCGCCCACCGAAATATAAAACACAATTTAATACAATTTCATCAGTTAGTATAATAGCTTTTTTTATTTGAACTATTTATCTTAAACATAATACAATGAATTCTTACAACCTACTTATATAGTTAATTCCTAACACTACTTATTTTCTATAAAATAATCTGTCATAACGGTATACATATCCATAAGGTAATATAAGTCCTTTAAATCTTCCTCGTTTTGAGATGATAGAGTTTCATAACAAATCCATCTTTTTCGCATAGTTGAAAGAACAGGATCAGAAGATAGAAGTAAACTATTAAAAATATCTTCATTCTGTGATTGCCTGGGGCATTTTCTTAAGCTGAAAAGTTGAACATGCTTAAAATCTCAATTCCTCGCTTCCTGGGCTTCTTCTGTTAACTCTCCAAGTGGAAGAATATTCGATTCAATTATTATTTGACCATGACACAATACTTTGTTTACTGTTGGTGTTAGTTCCCTCCATGGATACAGAGATACAAGTAATTTAGAAATTTCAGATGTATATTCCCCAAATCGATTTCCATTATTTTATGTTTACTATTCAGTGCCATTAAAATAGTGTTAACTCTTCGAAGCAACTCCTAGTCGATTCCAGTTATTTTTGAAGTAATTTCAAAATCACGAAAAAACCTTCTCGCCGTATTACCGTCATTTGTACTACCGCAACTTGGAAGTGGTTTGTCGATGTTTAATCCCATCTGAACTTTAAATTCTTCTTGGATTCTGCTTTTTTCCGCAGCTCTCAGTTTTTTCAATTCTTCATTATTTTTTGTTGATTTAGTAAGATTCTCTGGCACACTTCTATATTTGAGGACGTATGCTATGTGTAAAAAGTAATCCAAAAATCGTATTCTGGCATGAAGTGGTGAAATTCCGAAAGACAGGACTTCTTCATTAATACTTCTGCTTTTGTTTATATTTGAGAATTGCGACTTTTTCTCATTACATATTGAGCATCTCCAGAAGGAAGAAGTTTCTGTTAAGTATGGCATTGCTGACCTTTCCATTAATCATTGTTAAGCTTAGCTGATATGATACGTTAATAGAGAATTCCTTTATTTTTATGCAAATGGGCTCCAGTGCATTTATTTCATCTTTTAAATATTCCACTAAATCTTTTGTTATTTTCTTTGACTCCTTTAATTATATTCAAATCCAATGGGTCTACAAAAATTTTTTGAACCCGGAGTTGTATTGATACATATATCTTCAAGGGAATATGAACGAATTCGTAATGGCACTAATGATGACATAAATACACTTTTGTAGTCTGCTAATGTCCGACTTCCACAAGCTTGTTTGTATTCTGGAAGTGCTGATAAACCGTCACATCCCCACTAACACATTAAGACAACATCACAGTTATGAATTTTCCCTAGATGGTCTTCTGAAAAGTTTGCTGTTAATGATGCTTATATACCAATTCTTGTCATTTCCGATACAGGTATTCCAAAGTAAAAAATTACGAACTATCTACCTATTAACATTTTGGACTATATTACTATAACCTGTAATTCAGTCATTGTTATTTCTAATTAGTGAATGAATCGAAATTATCATTACCTGTATATTTTTACCTACATGATCATAAACGAAACAGAACGAAATGATCTGTCGAAAAAATTGAGGTAAAAAATAGTTATAAATTTCTGAAAATTTAAGCATAATAGGACCTTTCAATTATAAGGATAAGCAAACAAATAAAAAATAGCTAAATATAAGATTTAAACATGTTCTGTCATATTTAATACTAAAATAAAAATATGAAATTAAAGGATACAGGTTTAAATGAACATATTTTTGAATGTAATTGAGATATTGCATTAAATTTTTTGTAAAGGGCCGAGAATTTCCATATCTAACTAAAAAAAAAGATATTAAGGGGTAAATATGGACTAAATTGTTGTAGCTATCTGTGACCCTATTAAAATTTTGATATAAAGCATAGTTTTAGAAATTTAACAAATATGTAATATATGACAAAATCTTTATTTATGAACAAAACTCAATGAAATCTTCAACGCTTGCTAAATATTTCATTTCAAATAAGAAAATGCAAAAAAAAAAAATAAAAAGGTCAAAGGGCATCCCGCAATTCCCAAAAATAGGAATGAAAATCCCAAAAATGGGATTTTTTACATTTTTGCCCATAGGGTCCACATTTCTTTCAGGGCTGGGAAAATACTTTTGGAGTAAATGGAAAACATACTGAGGTTTCCAAAACTGCTTTCAGTTTTCTGATCCAGCTTTGGGATTTTAGAACATGTCGCCAAAAGTTGAAGTTTTGATAAACTTTAATATGGTATATCATTTGTAGCATAATGTGTGTTTTTACAAATTGGTCAATTTGATAGATCGGTAGAATTATTGTTCTATGTTTAATAAACACTGTAATCTGAGATTAAGTTATGGTTGCAATTAACTTTGGCAGTTTTCGTGCTAGGACAGTCGTTTATGCACCATTTAAAAGCATTAAAATTGCCATTTGTTTTGGTATATAATTTATTGCATAATGTATTTTTAGAAAATGGCCAATTGGATAAATCGATAGAACTATTTTCACAGCTTTAAAAAGGCGGTAATTTGAGGTTCCGATATGGTTGTGAATAACTTTGAAAATCTTCATGCTATGACAGTCATTTATGCATCATTTTAAAGCATTATGATTGCACTTTAATTTGGTATATCATTTGTGGCATAATCTTTTCGTCTAAAAAATGGTCAGTTTGTTGGTTCGGTAGAATTATTGGTCTATGTTAAAAAACGCGGTAGTTTGAGGTTCCGATATGGTTGGCCAATTGGATAGAGCGGTAGAATTATTTTCCCAGGTTTAAAAAGGCGGTAATTTGAGGTTCCGATATGGTTGTTAATAACTTTGACAGTTTTCATGCTATGACAGTCATGTATGCATCATTTTAAAGCATTATGATTGCACTTTAATTTGGTATATCATTTGTGGCATAATCTTTTCGTCTAAAAAATGGTCAATTTGATGGATCGGTAGAATTGTTGTTCCTTGTTTAAAAACGCTGTGATTTGAGGTTCCCATATGGTTGCAAATAACATGGACAGTTTTTCTGCCAGCACAATCGTTAATGCATCATTTTAAAGCACAAGAGTTGCACTTTGTTTTGGTGTATAATTTGTGGCATAATGAGTTTTTACAAAAATAGGATAGATCGGTATATTTATTGGTACAGGTTTAGAAATGCGGTAATTTAAGGCTCCGATATGGTTGCAAATATCATTTATAGTTTTCATGTTATAGCAGTCGTTTATATATCTTTTTATTGCATTATAGTTGCCATTTGTTTTGGTATATAATTTATTGCATAATATATTTTTTGAATATGGCCAATTGGATAGATCGGTAGAATTATTTTCACAGCTTTAAAAACGCGGTAATTTGAGATTCCGATATGGAAGTAAATAACATTGACAGTTTTCACGCTATGACAGTGGTTTAGGTAAATAACTTTGACAATTTTCATGCTATGACAGTCATTTATGCACCATTTAAAAGCAGTAAAATTGCCATTTGTTTTGGTATATAATTTATTGCATAATGTATTTTTAGAAAATGGCCAATTGGATAAATCGATAGAATTATTTTCCCAGGTTTAAAAAGGCGGTAATTTGAGGTTTCGATATGGTTGTGAATAACTTTGACAATTTTCATGCCAGGACAGTCATTTATGCATCATTTTAAAGCATTATGATTGCACTTTAATTTGGTATATCATTTGTGGCTAATGTCCGTCTAAAAAATGGTCAATTTGATGGATCGGTAGAATTGTTGTGCTATGTTTAAAAACGCTGTGATTTCAGATTCCCATATGGTTGCAAATAACATTGACAGTTTTTGCGCCAGGACAATCGTTTATGCATAATTTTAAAGCTTTACAGTTGCACTTTTTTTGGTGTTTAATTTGTGGCATAATGAGTTTTTACAAAAATAGGATAGATCGGTATATTTATTGGTACAGATTTAGAAATGCGGTAATTTAAGGCTCCGATATGGTTGCAAATATCTTTTATAGTTTTCATGTTATAGCAGTCGTTTATACATCTTTTTATTGCATTACAGTTGCCATTTGTTTTGGTATATAATTTATTGCATAATATATTTTTAGAAAATGGCCAATTGGATAGATCGGTAGAATTATTTTCACAGCTTTAAAAACGCGGTAGTTTGAGGTTCCGATATGGCTGCAAATAACACTAACAGTTTCCATGCTATGACAGTCATTTATGAATCATTTTAAAGCATTATGATTGCACTTTAATTTGGTATATCATTTGTGGCATAATATTTTCGTCTAAAAATGGTCAATTTGATGGATCGGTAGAATTATTGTTCTATGTTTAAAAACGCTGTAATTTGAGGTTCCGATATGGTTGCAAATAACATTGATAGTTTTCATGCTATGACAGTCATTTATCCATCATTTTAAAGCATTAGGATTGCACTTTAATATGGCATAATATGTGCTTTTACAATTTGGTTAATTTGATAGATCGATACATCAAAAGCAGTAATCTGAGGTTACGATATGACTGCAATTAACTTTGGAAGTTTTCAGCAATAACATTGCCATTTGTTTTGGTATATAATTTATTTAATTTAGAATTATTTTCCCAGGTTTAAAAAGGCGGTAATTTGAGGTTCCGATATAGTTGCAAATAACTTTGATAGTTTTCATGCTATAACAGTCATTTATCCATCATTTTAAAGCATTATGATTGCACTTTGTTTTGGTGTATAATTTGTGGCATAATAAGTTTTTACAAAAATAGGATAGATCGGTATATCTATTGGTACAGGTTTAGAAATGCGGTAATTTAAGGCTCCGATATGGTTGCAAATATCAGTTATAGTTTTCATGTTATAGCAGTCGTTTATATATCTTTTTATTGCATTATAGTTGCCATTTGTTTTGGTATATAATTTATTGCATAATATATTTTTAGAATATGGCCAATTGGATAGATCGGTAGAATTATTTTCACAGCTTTAAAAACGCGGTAATTTGAGATTCCGATATGGAAGTAAATAACATTGACAGTTTTCACGCTATGACAGTGGTTTAGGCATCATTTTAAAGCATTATGATTGCACTTTAATATGGTAATTGGATAGATCGGTAGTAGTATTTTCCCAGGTTTAAAAGGGCGGTAATTTGAGGTTCCGATATGGTTGTGAATAACTTTGACAGTTTTCATGCTATGACAGTCATTTATGCATAATTTTAAAGCATTATGATTGCACTTTAATTTGGTTTATCATTTGTGGCATAATGTCCGTCTAAAAAATGGTCAATTTCATGGATCGGTAGAATTGTTGTTCTATGTTTAAAAACGCTGTTATTTGAAGTTCCCATATGGTTTCAAATAACATTGACAGTTTTTATGCCAGGACAGTCGTTTATGCATCATTTTAAAGCATTACTGTTGCACTTTGTTTTGGTGTATAATTTGTGGCATAATGAATTTTTACAAAAATTGGATAGATCGGTATATTTATTGGTAATTAATTTCTAAAAATACATATTATGCTACAAATGATATACCATATTAAATTACAATCATAATGCTTTAAAATAATTGATAAATGACTTTCATAGCGTGAAAACTGTCAATATTATTTGCAGTCATATCGGAACCTCAAACTACCGCGTTTTTAAAGCTGTGAAAATAATTCTACCGATCTATCCAATTGGCCATTTTCTAAAAATATATTATGCAATAAATTATATACCAAAACAAAAGGCAACTATAATGTAATAAAAAGATATATAAACGACTGCTATAACATGAGAACTATAAATGATATTTGCAACCATATCGGAGTCTTAAATTACCACATTTCTAAACCTGTACCAATAAATATACCGATCTATCCAATTTTTGTAAAAATTCATTATGCCACAAATTATACACCAAAACAAAGTGCAACTGTAATGCTTTAAAATAATGCATAAACGATTCTCCTGGCATTAAAACTGTCAAAGTAATTTGCAACCATATCGGAACCTCAAATCACAGCGTTTTTAAACATAGTTTTTAACTTAGACAATTCTACCGATCCTTCAAATTAACCATTTTTTAGACAAACACATTATGCCACAAATGATATACCAAATTAAAGTGCAATCATAATGCTTTAAAATGATGCATAAATTCAAAGCTATTCACAACCATATCGGAACCTCAAATTACCGCCTTTTTAAACCTGGGAAAATAATTCTATCGATTTATCCAATTGGCCATTTTCTAAAAATACATTATGCAATAAATTATATACAAAAACAAATGGCAATTTTAATGCTTTAAAATGGTGCATAAACGACTGTCGTAGCACGAAAACTGCTAAAGTTAATTGCAGCTATATCGGAACCTCATATTACTGCATTTGATATATAGAACAATATTTCTACCAATCTATCAAATTGACCAATTTGTAAAAACACACATTATGCTACAAATGATATACCATATTAAAGTGCAATCATAATACTTTAAAATGATGGATAAATGACTGTGTCATAGCATGAAAACTGTCAATGTTATTTGAAACCATATCGGAACCTCAAATTACCGCGTTTTTAAACAAAGAATAATAATTCTACCGATCCATCAAATTTACAATTTTTTAGACGAAATGATTATGCCACAAATGGTATACCAAATTAAAGTGCAATCATAATGCTTTAAAATGATGCATAAATAACTGTCATAGCGTGAAAACTTTCAAAGTTATTCTATCGATTTATTCAATTGGCCATTTTCTAAAAATACATTATGCAATAAATTATATACCAAAACAAATGGCAATTTTAATGCTTTAAAATGGTGCATAAACGACTGTCCTAGCACGAAAACTGCCAAAGTTAATTGCAACCATATCTTAACCTCAGATTACAGCGTTTATTAAACATAGAACAATAATTCTACCGATCTATCAAATTGACCAATTTGTAAAAACACACATTATACTACAAATGATATACCATATTAAAGTGAAATCATAATGCTTTAAAATGGTGCCTAAATGACTGTCATAGCGTGAAAACTATCTATGTTATTTGCAGCCGTTTTGGAACCTTAAATTACCGCGTTTTTAAAGCTGTGAAAATAATTCTACCGATCTATCCAATTAGCCATTTTCTAAAAATATATTATGCAACAAATTATATACCAAAACAAATGGCAACTATAATGCAATAAAAAGATATATAAACGACTGCTATAACATGAGAACTATAAAAGATATTGGCAACCATTCGGAGCCTCAAATTACCGCATTTCCAAACCTGTACCAATAAATATACCGATCTATCCAATTTTTGTAAAAATTCATTATGCCACAAATTATACACCAAAACAAAGTGCAACAGTAATGCTTTAAAATGATGCATAAACGATTGTCCTGGCATAAAAACTGTCAATGTTATTCGAAACCATATGGGAACCTCAAATAACAACGTTTTTAAACATAGAACAACAATTCTTCCGATCCATCAAATTGACCATTTTTTAGACGGACATTATGCCACAAATGATAAACCAAATTAAAGTGCAATCATAATGCTTTAAAATTATGCATAAATGACTGTCATAGCATGAAAACTGTCAAAGTTATTCACAACCATATCGGAACCTCAAATTACCGCCCTTTTAAACCTGGGAAAATACTACTACCGATCTATCCAATTACCATATTAAAGTGCAATCATAATACTTTAAAATGATGCATAAATGACTGTCATAGCATGAAAACTGTCAATGTTATTTACTTCCATATCGGAATCTCAAATTACCGCGTTTTTAAAGCTGTGAAAATAATTCTACCGATCTATCCAATTGGCCATATTTTAAAAATATATTATGCAATAAATTATATACCAAAACAAATGGCAACTATAATGCAATAAACGACTGCTATAACATGAAAACTATAAATGATATTTGCAACCATATCGGAGCCTTAAATTACCGCATTTCTAAACCTGTACCAATAAATATACCGATCTATCCAATTTTTGCAAAAAATCATTATGCCACAAATTATACACCACCACAAAGTGCAACAGTAATGCTTTAAAATGATGCATAAACGATTGTCCTGGCATGAAAACTGTCAAAGTTATTTGCAACTATAACGGAACCTCAAATTACCGCCTTTTTAAACCTGGGAAAATAATTCTAAATTAAATAAATTATATACCAAAACAAATGGCAATGTTATTGCTGAAAACTTCCAAAGTTAATTGCAGCCATATCGTAACCTCAGATTACTGCTTTTGATGTATCGATCTATCAAATTAACCAATTTGTAAAAACACATATTATGCCATATTAAAGTGCAATCCTAATGCTTTAAAATGATGGATAAATGACTGTCATAGCATGAAAACTATCAATGTTATTTGCAACCATATCGGAACCTCAAATTACCGCGTTTTTAAACATAGAACAATAATTCTACCGATCCATCAAATTGACCATTTTTAGACGAAAAGATTATGCCACAAATGATATACCAAATTAAAGTGCAATCATAATGCTTTAAAATGATTCATAAATGACTGTCATAGCATGGAAACTGTCAGTGTTATTTGCAGCCATATCGGAACCTCAAACTACCGCGTTTTTAAAGCTGTGAAAATAATTCTACTGATCTATCCAATTGGCCATTTTCTAAAAAAATATTATGCAATAAATTATATACCAAAACAAATGGCAACTGTAATGCAATAAAAAGATGTATAAACGACTGCTATAACATGAAAACTATAAAAGATATTTGCAACCATATCGGAGCCTTAAATTACCGCATTTCTAAATCTGTACCAATAAATATACCGATCTATCCTATTTTTGTAAAAACTCATTATGCCACAAATTAAACACCAAAAAAAGTGCAACTGTAAAGCTTTAAAATTATGCATAAACGATTGTCCTGGCGCAAAAACTGTCAATGTTATTTGCAACCATATGGGAATCTCAAATCACATCGTTTTTAAACATAGAACAACAATTCTACCGATCCATCAAATTGACCATTTTTTAGACGGACATTAGCCATAAATGATATACCAAATTAAAGTGCAATCATAATGCTTTAAAATGATGCATACATGACTGTCATAGCATGAAAACTGTCAAAGTTATTCACAACCATATCGGAACCTCAGTCAAAGTTATTTGCAACCATAGCGGAACCTCAGATTACTGCGATCTATCAAATTGAATAATTTCTAAAAATACACATTATGCTACAAATGATATACCATATTGAAGTGCAATCATAATGCTTTAAAATGATTCATAAATGACTGTCATAGCGTGAAAACTGTCAATGTTATTTGCAGCCATATCGGAACCTCAAACTACCGCGTTTTGAAAGCTGTGAAAATAATTCTACCGATCTATCCAATTTGCCATTTTCTAAAAATATATTATGCAATAAATTATATACCAAAACAAATGGCAACTATAATGCAATAAAAAGATATATAAACGACTGCAATAACATGAAAACTATAAATGATATTTGCAACCATATCGGAGCCTTAAATTACCGCATTTCTAAACCTGTACCAATAAATATACCGATCTATCCTATTTTTGTAAAAACTCATTATGCCACAAATGATATACCAATATAAAGTGCAATCATAATGCTTTAAAATGATGCATAAATGACTGTCATAGCATGAAAACTGTCAAAGTTATTCACAACCATATCGGAACTTCAAATTACCCGGCCTTTTAAACCTGGGAAAATAATTCTACCGATCTATCCAATTGGCCATTTTCTAAAAATACAATATGCAATAAATTATATACCAAAACAAATGGCAATTTTAATGCTTTAAAATGGTGCATAAACGAATGTCCTAGCACGAAAACTGCCAAAGTTAATTGCAACCATATCGGAACCTCAGGTTACTGCATTTGATACATAGAACAATAATTCTACCGATCTATCAAATTGACAAATTTTGTAAAAACACACATTATGCTACAAATGATATACCATATTAAAAAGTGCAATCATAATGCTTTAAAATGATGTATAAATGACTATCATAGCGTGAAAACTGTCATGTTATTTGCAGTCATATCGGAACCTCAAATTATCGTATTTTTAAAGCTGTGAAAATAGTTCTACCGATCTATCAAATTGGCCATTTTCTAAAAATATATTATGCAATAAATTATATACCAAAACAAATGGCAACTATAATGCAATAAAAGGATATATAAACGACTGCAATAACATGAAAACTATAAATGATATTTGCAACCATATCGGAGCCTAAAATTACCGCATTTCTAAACCTGTACCAATAAATATACCAATCTATCCAATTTTTTTAAAAAATTCATTATGCCACAAATTATACACCAAAACAAAGTGCAACTGTAATGCTTTAAAATTATGCATAAACGATTGTCCTGGCATGAAAACTGTCAAAGTTATTTGCAACCATATCGGAACCTCAGATTACTGCGTTTTTAAACATAGAACAACAATTCTACCGATCCTTCAAATTGACCATTTTTTAGACGAACACATTATGCCACAAATGATATACCAAATTAAAGTGCAATCATAATGCTTTAAAATGATGCATAAATGACTGTCATAGCATTAAAACTGTCAAAGTTATTCACAACCATATCGGAACCTCAAATTACCGCCTTTTTAAACCTGGGAAAATAATTCTACCGATCTATCCAATTAGCCATTTTCTAAAAATACATTATGCAATAAATTATATACCAAAACAAATGGCAACTATAATGCTATAAAAAGATATATAAACGACTGCAATAACATGAAAACTATAAATGATATTTGCAACCATATCGGAGCCTTAAATTACCGCATTTCTAAACCTGTACCAATAAATATACCGATCTATCCTATTTTTGTAAAAACTCATTATGCCACAAATTATACACCAAAACAAAGTGCAACTGTAATGCTTTAAAATGATACATAAACGATTGTCCTGGCATAAAAACTGTCAAAGTTATATGCAACCATATGGGAACCTCAAATCACAGCGTTTTTAAACATAGAACAACAATTCTACCGATCCATCAAATTGACCATTTTTTAGACGAACACATTATGCCACAAATGATGATACCAATATAAAGTGCAATCATAATGCTCTAAAATGATGCATAAATGACTGTCATAGCATGAAAACTGTCAAAGTTATTCACAATCATAACTGCAGCCATATCGGAACCTCAGATTACTGCATTTGATACATAGAACAATAATTCTACCGATCTATCAAGTTGACCAATTTGTAAAAACACACATTATGCTACAAATGATATACCATATTAAAGTGCAATCATAATGCTCTAAAATGATGCATAAATGACTGTTATGCATGAAAACTGTCAAAGTTATTCACAACCATATCGGAACATCAAAATACCGCCTTTTTAAACATGGAAAAATAATATTTACCGATCTATCCAATTTGCCATTTTCTAAAAATACATTATGCAATAAATTATATTATAAAACAAATGGCAATTTTAATGCTTTAAAATGGTGTATAAACGACTGTCCTAGCACGAAAACTGCCAAAGTTAATTGCAACCATATGGGAACCTCAGATTACTGCGTTTATTAAACATAGAACAATAATTCTACCGATCTATCAAATTGACCAATTTCTAAAAATACACATTATGCTACAAATGATATACCAAATTAAAGTGCAATCATAATGCTTTAAAATGATGCCTAAATGACTGTCATGGCGTGAAAACTGTCAATGTTATTTGCAGCCATATCGTAACCTTAAAATACCGCGTTTTTAAAGCTGTGAAAATAATTCTACCGATCTATCCAATTAGCCATTTTCTAAAAATATATTATGCAACAAATTATATACCAAAACAAATGGCAACTGTAATGCAATAAAAAGATATATAAACTACAACCATATCGGAACTTCAAATCACCGCCTTTTTAAACCTGGGAAAATAATTCTACCGATCTATCCAATTGGCCATTTTCTAAAAATACATTATGCAATAAATTATATACCAAAACAAATGGCAATTTTAATGCTTTAAAATGGTGCATAAACGACTGTCCTAGCACGAAAACTGGCAAAGTTAATTGCAACCATATCGGAACCTCAGATTACTGCGTTTATTAAACATAGAACAATAATTCTACCGATCTATCAAATTGACCAATTTGTAAAAACACACATTATGCTACAAATGATATACCATATTAAAGTGCAATCATAATGCTTTAAAATGATGCCTTAATGACTGTCATAGCGTGAAAACTGTCAATGTTATTTGTAGCCATATCGGAATCTCAAAATACCGCGTTTTTAAAGCTGTGAAAATAATTCTACCGATCTATCCAATTAGCCATTTTCTAAAAATATATTATGCAAAAAATTATATACCAAAACAAATGGCAACTATAATGCAATAAAAAGATATATAAACGACTGCTATAACACGAAAACTACAAAAGATATTTGCAACCATATCGGAGCCTTAAATTACCGCATTTCCTAACCTGTACCAATAAATATACCGATCTATCCAATTTTTGTAAAAATTCATTATGCCACAAATTATACACCAAAACAAAGTGCAACTGTAATGCTTTAAAATGATGCATAAACGATTGTTCTGGCATGAAAACTGTCAAAGTTATTTGCAACCATATCGGAACCTCAAATCACAGCGTTTTTAAACATAGAACAACAATTCTACCGATCCTTCAAATTGACCATTTTTTAGACGAACACATTATGCCACAAATGATATACCAAATTAAAGTGCAATCATAATGCTTTAAAATGATGCATAAATGACTGTCACAGCATGAAAACTGTCAAAGTTATTCACAACCATATCGGAACTTCAAATTACCGCCTTTTTAAACCTGGGAAAATAATTCTACCGATCTATCCAATTGGCCATTTTCTAAAAATACATTATGCAATAAATTATATACCAAAACAAATGGCAATTTTAATGCTTTAAAATGGTGTATAAACGACTGTCCTAGCACGAAAGCTGCCAAGTTAATTGCAGCCATATGGGAACCTCAATTATTGCGTTTATTAAACAAGAACAATAAAAATATACCGATCTATCAAATTGACCAATTTCTAAAAATACACATTATGCTACAAATGATATACCATATTAAAGTGTAATCATAATGCTCTAAAATGATTCATAAATGACTGTCATAGCGTGAAAACTGTCAATGTTATTTGTAGCCATATCGGAATCTCAATATACCGCGTTTTTAAAGCTGTGAAAATAATTCTACCGATCTATCCAATTAGCCATTTTCTAAAAATATATTATGCAAAAAATTATATACCAAAACAAATGGCAACTATAATGCAATAAAAAGATATATAAACGACTGCAATAACATGAAAACTATAAATGATATTTGCCGCATTTCTAAACCTGTACCAATCATATACCGACCTATCCTATTTATGTAAAAACCCATTATGCCACAAATTATACACCAAAACAAAGTGCAACTGTAATGCTTTAAAATGATGCATAAACGATTGTCCTGGCATAAAAACTGTCAATGTTATTTGCAACCATATCGGAACCTCAAATCACAGCGTTTTTAAACATAGAACAACAATTCTACCGATCCTTCAAATTGACAATTTTTTAGACGAACACATTATGCCACAAATGATATACCAAATTAAAGTGCAATCATAATGCTTTAAAATGATGCATAAATGACTGTCATAGCATGAAAACTGTCAAAGTTATTCACAACCATATCGGAACCTCAAATTACCGCTTTTTTAAAGCTGTGAAAATAATTCTACCGATCTATCCAATTAGCCATTTTCTAAAAATACATTATGCAATAAATTATATACCAAAACAGATGGCAAATTTTAATGCTTTAAAATGGTGTATAAACGACATTCCTAGCACGAAAACAGCCAAAGTTAATTGCAACCATATAGAAACCTCAGATAACTGCGTTTATTAAACATAGAACAATAATTCTACCGATCTATCAAGTTGAATAATTTCTAAAAAACACACATTATGCTACAAATGATATACAATATTGAAGTGCAATCATAATGCTTTAAAATGATTCTTAAATGACTGTCATAGCGTGAAAACTGTCAATGTTATTTGCAGCCATATCGGAACCTTAAAATACCGCGTTTTTTAAGCTGTGAAAATAATTCTACCGATCTATCCAATTAGCCATTTTCTAAAAATATATTATGCAACAAATTATATACCAAAACAAATGGCAACTATAATGCAATAAAAAGATATATAAACGACTGCTATAACATGAAAACTATAAAAGATATTTGCAACCATATCGGAGCCTTAAATTACCGCATTTCCAAACCTGTACCAATAAATATACCGATCTATCCAATTTTTGTAAAAATTAATTATGCCACAAATTGTACACCAAAACAAAGTGCAACTGTAATGCTTTAAAATGATGCATAAACGATTGTCCTGGCATGAAAACTGTCAAAGTTATTTGCAACCATATCGGAACCTCAAATCACAGTGTTTTTAACATAGAACAACAATTCTACCGATCTATCAAATTGACCAATTTCTAAAAACACACATTATGCTACAAATGATATACCATATTAAAGTGCAATCATAATGCTTTAAAATGATGCCTAAATGACTGTCATAGCGTGAAAACTGTCAATGTTATTTGCAGCCATATCGGAACCTTAAAATACCGCGTTTTTAAAGCTGTGAAAATAATTCTACCGATCTATCCAATTAGCCATTTTCTAAAAATATATTATGCAACAAATTATATACCAAAACAAATGGCAACTATAATGCAATAAAAAGATATATAAACGACTGCTATAACATGAAAACTATAAAAGATATTTGCAGCCATATCGGAGCCTTAAATTACGCATTTCCAAACCTATACCAATAAATATACCGATATATTCAATTTTTGTAAAAGTTCATAATGCCACAAATTGTACACCAAAACAAAGTGCAACTGTAATGCTTTAAAATGATGAATAAACGATTGTCCTGGCATAAAAACTGTCAAAGTTATTTGCAACCATATCGGAACCTCAAATCACAGCGTTTTTAAACATAGAACAACAATTCTACCGATCCTTCAAATTGACCATTTTTTAGACGAACACATTATGCCACAAATGATATACCAATTTAAAGTGCAATCATAATTCTTTAAAATGATGCATAAATGACTATCATAGCGTGAAAACTGTCAATGTTATTTGCAGTCATATCGGAACCTCAAATTACCGCATTTTTAAAGCTGTGAAAACTGTCAAAGTTATTCACAACCATATCGGAACTTCAAATTACCGCCTTTTTAAACCTGGGAAAATAATTCTACCGATCTATCCAATTAGCCATTTTCTAAAAATATATTATGCAACAAATTATATACCAAAACATATGGCAACTATAATGCAATAAAAAGATATATAAACGACTGCAATAACATGAAAACTATAAAAGATATCTTCAACCATATGGGAGCCTTAAATTACCGCATTTCCAAACCTGTACCAATAAATATACCGATCTATTGACAATTTTTTAGACAAACACATTATGCCACAAATGATATACCAAATTAAAGTGCAATCATAAATGATACATAAATGACTGTCATAGCATGAAAACTGTCAAAGTTATTCACAACCATATCGAAACCTCAAATTACCGCCTTTTTAAACCTGGGAAAATAATTCTACCGATCTATCCAATTGGCCATTTCCTAAAAATACATTATGCAATAAATAAAGTTATTTGCAACAATATCGGAACCTCAAATTACCGCGTTTTTAAACATAGAACAACAATTCTACTCATCCATCAAATTGACCATTTTTGAGACGAAAAGATTATGCCACAAATGATATGCCAAATTAAAGTGAAATCATAATGCTTTAAAATGATGCATACATGACTGCCATAGCATGAAAACTTTCAAAGTTATTCACAACCATATCGGAACCTCAAATTATCGCCTTTTTAAACCTGGGAAAATAATTCTATCGATTTATCCAATTGGCCATTTTCTAAAAATACATTACGCAATAAATTATATACCAAAACAAATGGCAATTTTAATGCTTTTAAATGGTGCATAAATGACTGTCATAGCATGAAAATTGTCAAAGTTATTTACAACCATATCGGAACCTCAAATTACCGCGTCTTTAAAGCTGTAAAAATAATTATACCGATCTATCCAATTGGCCATTTTCTAAAAATATATTATGCAATAAATTATATACCAAAACAAAAGGCAAATATAATGCAATAAAAATATATATAAACGGCTGCAATAGCATGAAAACTATAAAAGATATTTGCAACCATATCGAAGCCTTAAATTACCGCATTTCTAAACCTGTACCAATAAATATACCGATCTATCCTATTTTTGTAAAAACTCATTATGCCACAAATTATACACCAAAACAAAGTGCAACTCTTATGCTTTAAAATGATGCATTAACGATTGTGCTGGCATGTTATTCGCAACCATATGGGAACCTCAAATCACAGCGTTTTTAAACAAAGAACAACAATTCTACCGATCCATCAAATTGACCATTTTTTAGACGAAAAGATTATGCCACAAATGATATACCAAATTAAAGTGCAATCATAATGCTTTAAAATGATGCATACATGACTGTCATAGCATGAAAACTGTCAAAGTTATTCACAACCATATCGGAACCTCAAATTACCGCCTTCTTAAACCTGGGAAAATAATTCTACCGCTCTATCCAATTGGCCAACCATATCGGAACCTCAAACTACCGCGTTTTTTAACATAGACCAATAATTCTACCGAACCAACAAACTGACCATTTTTTAGACGAAAACATTATGCCACAAATGATATACCAAATTAAAGTGCAATCATAATGATTTAAAATGATGCATAAATGACTGTCATAGCATGAAAACTTTCAAAGTTATTCACAACCATATCGGAATCTCAAATTATCGCCTTTTTAAACCTGTGAAAATAATTCTATCGATTTATCCAAATGGCCATTTTCTAAAAATACATTATGCAACAAATTATATACCAAAACAAATGGCAATTTTAATGCTTTAAAATGGTGCATAAACGACTATCATAAACTGACAATGTTAATTGCAACCATATCGGAACCTCAGATTACTGCGTTTATTAAACATAGAACAATAATTCTACCGATCTGTCAAATAGACCAATTTCTAAAAATACACATTATGCTACAAATGATATACCAAACTAAAGTGCAATCATAATGCTTCATAATGATTCATAAATGACTGTCATTGCGTGAAAACTGTCAAAGTTATTAACAACCATATCGGAACCTCAAATTACCGCGTTTTTGAAGCTGTGGAAATAATTCTACCGATCTATCCAATTAGCCATTTTCTAAAAATATATTATGCAACAAATTATATACCATACCAAATGGCAACTATAATGCAATAAAAATATATATAAACGACTGCTATAACATAAAAACCATAAATGATATTTGCAACCATATCGGAGCCTTAAATTACCGCATTTCTAAACCTGTACTAATAAATATACCGATATAAAAATGATGCATAAACGATTGTCCTGGTATAAAAACTGTCAAAGTTATTTGCAACCATATCGGCACCTCAAATCACAGCGTTTTTGAACATAGAACAATAATTCTATCGATCCATCAAATTGACCATTTTTTAGAAGAAAAGATTATGCCACAAATGATATACCAAATTAAAGTGCAATCATAATGCTTTAAAACGATGCATAAATGACTGTCATAGCATGAAAACATTCAAAGTTATTCACAACCATTTTGGAACCTCACATTACTGCGTTTGATATATAGAAAAATAATTCTACCGATCTATCAAATTGACCAGTTTTTAAAAACACACATTATACTACAAAAGATAAACGATATTAATGTGCAATCCTAATGCTTTAAAATGATGGATAAATGACTGTCATAGCATGAAAACTGTCAATGTTATTTGCAACCATATCGGAACCTCAAATTACCGCGTTTTTAAACATAGAACAATAATTCTACCGATCCATCAAATTGACCATTTTTTAGACGAAAAGAGTATGCCACAAATGATATACCAAATTAAAGTGCAATCATAATGCTTTAAAATGATGCATAAATGACTGTCATAGCATGAAAACTTTCAAAGTTATTCACAACCATATCGGAACCTCAAATTATCGCCTTTTTAAACCTGGGAAAATAATTCTATCGATTTATCCAATTGGCCATTTTCTAAAAATACATTATGCAATAAATTATATACCAAAACAAATGGCAATTTTAATGCTTTTAAATGGTGCATAAATGACTGTCATAGCATGAAAATTGTCAAAGTTATTTACAACCATATCGGAACCTCAAATTACCGCGTCTTTAAAGCTGTAAAAATAATTCTACCGATCTATCCAATTGACCATTTTCTAAAAATATATTATGCAATAAATTATATACCAAAACAAAAGGCAAATGTAATGCAATAAAAATATATATAAAAGGCTGCAATAACATGAAAACTATAAAAGATATTTGCAACCATATCGAAGCCTTAAATTACCGCATTTCTAAACCTGTACCAATAAATATACTGATCTATACTATTTTTGTAAAAACTCATTATGCCACAAATTATACACCAAAACAAAGTGCAACTCTTATGCTTTAAAATGATGCATTAACGATTGTGCTGGCATGTTATTCGCAACTGATATTTGCAGCCATATCGGAACCTCAAATTACCGCATTTTTAAAGCTGTGAAAATAGTTCTACCGATCTATCCAATTGGCCATTTTCTAAAAATACATTATGCAATAAATTATATACCAAAACAAATGGCAATTTTAATGCTTTAAAATGGTGCATAAACGACTGTCCTAGCACGAAAACTGCCAAAGTTAATTGCAACCATATCGGAACCTCAGATTACTGCGTTTGATACATAGAACAATAATTCTACCGATCTATCAAATTGACCAATTTGTAAAAACACACATTATGCTACAAATGATATACTATATTAAAGTGCAATCATGTACCAATAAATATACCGATCTATCCAATTTTTTAAAAAATTCATTATGCCACAAATTATACACCAAAGCAAAGTGCAACTGTAATGCTATAAAAGATGCATAAACGATTGCGTTTTTAAACATAGAACAACAATTCTACCGATCCTTCAAATTGACAATTTTTTTAGAACGAACACATTATGCCACCAAAACAAAGTTCAACTGTAATGCTTTAAAATGATGCATAAACGATTGTCCTGGCATGACAACTGTCAATGTTGTTTGCAACACTATGGGAACCTTAAATCACAGCGTTTTTTTTAACATTGAACAGCAATTCTACCGATCCTTCAAATTGACCATTTTTTAGACGAATACATTATGCCACAAATGATATACCAATATAAAGTGCAATCATAATGCTCTAAAATGATGCATAAATGACTGTCATAGCATGAAAACTGTCAAAGTTATTCACAACCATATCGGAACCTCAAACTACCGCCTTCTTAAACCTGGGAAAATAATTCTACCGATCTATCCAATGGGCCATTTTCTAAAAATACATTATGCAATAAGTTATATACCAAAACAAATGACAACTATAATGCAATAAAAAGATATATAAACGACTGCTATAACATGAAAATTATAAATGATATTTGCAACCATATCGGAGCCTTAAATTACCGCATTTCTAAAACTGTACCAATAAATATACCGATCTATCCTATTTTTGTAAAAACTCACTATGCCACAAATTATAAACCAAAACAAAGTGCAACTGTAATGCTTTAAAATGATGCATAAGCGATTGTCCTAGCACGAAAACTGCCAAAGTTATTTGCAACCATAGCGGAACCTCGGATTACTGCGTTTATTATACATAGAACAATAATTCTACCGATCTATCAAATTGAATAATTTCTAAAAATACACATTATGCTACAAATGATATACCATATTTAAGTGCAATCATAATGCTTTAAAATGATTCATAAATGACTGTCATAGCGTGAAAACTGTCAATGTTATTTGCAGCCATATCGGAACCTCAAACTACCGCGTTTTGAAAGCTTTGAAAATAATTCTACCGATCTCTCCAATTGGCCATTTTCTAAAAATATATTATGCAATAAATTACTTATATACCAAAACAAATGGCAACTATAATGCAATAAAAAGATATATAAACGACTGCTATAACATGAAAACTATAAATGATATTTGCAACCATATCGGAGCCTTAAATTACCGCATTTCTAAACCTGTACCAATAAATATACCGATCTATCCTAGTTTTGATTCATAAATGACTGTCATAGCGTGAAAACTGTCAATGTTATTTGCAGCCATATCGGAACCTCAAACTACCGCGAACACATTATGCCACCAAAACAAAGTTCAACTGTAATGCTTTAAAATGATGCATAAACGATTGTCCTGGCATGACAACTGTCAATGTTATTTGCAACACTATGGGAACCTTAAATCACAGCGTTTTTTTTAACATTGAACAACAATTCTACCGATCCTTCAAATTTGAAAATAATTCTACCGATCTCTCCAATTGGCCATTCTCTAAAAATATATTATGCAATAAATTACTTATATACCAAAACAAATGGCAACTATAATGCAATAAAAAGATATATAAACGACTGCTATAACATGAAAACTATAAATGATATTTGCAACCATATCGGAGCCTTAAATTACCGCATTTCTAAACCTGTACCAATAAATATACCGATCTATCCTAGTTTTGATTCATAAATGACTGTCATAGCGTGAAAACTGTCAATGTTATTTGCAGCCATATCGGAACCTCAAACTACCGCGAACACATTATGCCACCAAAACAAAGTTCAACTGTAATGCTTTAAAATGATGCATAAACGATTGTCCTGGCATGACAACTGTCAATGTTATTTGCAACACTATGGGAACCTTAAATCACAGCGTTTTTTTTAACATTGAACAACAATTCTACCGATCCTTCAAATTGACCATTTTTTAGACGAATACATTATGCCACAAATATGCCACGAATACAATATACCAATATAAAGTGCAATCATAATGCTCTAAAATGATGCATAAATGACTGTCATAGCATGAAAACTGTCAAAGTTATTCACAACCATATCGGAACCTCAAACTACCGCCTTCTTAAACCTGGGAAAATAATTCTACCGATCTATCCAATGGGCCATTTTCTAAAAATACATTATGCAATAAGTTATATACCAAAACAAATGACAACTATAATGCAATAAAAAGATATATAAACGACTGCTATAACATGAAAATTATAAATGATATTTGCAACCATATCGGAGCCTTAAATTACCGCATTTCTAAAACTGTACCAATAAATATACCGATCTATCCTATTTTTGTAAAAACTCACTATGCCACAAATTATAAACCAAAACAAAGTGCAACTGTAATGCTTTAAAATGATACATAAACGATTGTCCTGGCATAAAAACTGTCAATGTTATTTGCAACCATATAGGAACCTCAAATTATAGCGTTTTTAAACATAGAACAACAATTCTACCGATCCATCAAATTGACCATTTTTTAGACGAACACATTATGCCACAAATGATATACCAAATTAAAGTGCAATCATAATGCTTTAAAATGATTCATAAATGACTGTCATAGCATGAAAATTGTCAAAGTTATTCACAACCATATCGGAACCTAAAATTACAGCCTTTTTAAACCTGGGAAAATAATTCTACAGATCTGTCCAATTGGCCATTTTCTAAAAATACATTATGCAATAAATTATATACCAAAACAAATGACAATTTTAACGCTTTAAAACGGTGCATAAACGACTGTCCAAGCACGAAAACATCCAAAGTTAATTGCAACCATATCGGAACCTCAGATTACTGCGTTTATTAAACATAGAACAATAATTCTACCGATCTATCAAATTGACCAATTTGTAAAAACACACATTATGCTACAAATGATATACCATATTAAAGTGCAATCATAATGCTTTAAAATGATGCCTAAATGACTATCATGGCGTGAAAACTGTCAATGTTATTTGCAGCCATATCGGAACCTTAAAATACCGCGTTTTTAAAGCTGTGAAAATAGCTCTACCGATCTATCCAATTGGCCATTTTCTAAAAATATATTATGCAATAAATTATATACCAAAACAAATAGCAACTATAATGCAATGAAAAGATATATAAAAGACTGCAATAACATGAAAACTATAAATGATATTTGCAACCATATCGGAGCCTTAAATTACCGCATTTTTAAACCTGTACCAATAAATATACCGATCTATCCTATTTTTGTAAAACTCATTATGCCACAAATTATACACCAATACAAAGTGCAACTGTAATGCTTTAAAATGATGCATAAACGATTGTCCTGGCATAAAAACTGTCAATGTTATTTGCATCCATATGGGAACCTCAAATCACAGCGTTTTTAAACATAGAACAACAATTCTACCGATCCATCAAATTGACCATTTTTTAGACGAACACATTATGCCACAAATGATATACCAATATAAAGTGCAATCATAATGCTTTAAAATGATTCATAAATGACTGTCATAGCATGAAAACTGTCAAAGTTATTCACAACCATATCGGAACCTCAAATTACCGCCTTTTTAAACCTGGGAAAATAATACTACCGATCTATCCTATTGGCCATTTTCTAAAAATACATTATGCAGTAAATTATATACCAAAACAAATGGCAATTTTAATGCTTTAAAATGGTGCATAAACGACTGTTCTAGCACGAAAACTGTCAAAGTTAATTGCAGCCATATATGAACCTCAGATTATTGCATTTGATACATAGAACAATAATTCTACTGATCTATCAAGTTGACCAATTTGTAAAAACACACATTATGCTACAAATGATATACCATGAAGTGCAATCATAATGCTTTAAAATGATGTCTAAATGACTATCATAGCGTGAAAACTGTCAATGTTATTTGCAGCCATATCGGAACCTCAAATTACCGCATTTTTAAAGCTGTGAAAATAGTTCTACCGATCTATCCAATTGGCCATTTTCTAAAAATATATTATGCAATAAATTATATACCAAAACAAATGGCAACTATAATGCAATAAAAAGATACATAAACGACTGCAATAACATGAAAACTATAAATGATATTTGCAGCCATATCGGAACCTCAAATTACCGCATTTTTAAAGCTGTGAAAATAATTCTACCGATCTATCCAATTGGCCATTTTCTAAAAATACATTATGCAATAAATTATATACCAAAACAAATGGCAATTTTAATGCTTTAAAATGGTGCATAAACGACTGTCCTAGCACGAAAACTGCCAAAGTTAATTGCAACCATATCGGAACCTCAGATTACTGCATTTGATACATAGAACAATAATTCTACCGATCTATCAAGTTGACCAATTTGTAAAAACACACATTATGCTACAAATGATATACTATATTAAAGTGCAATCATGTACCAATAAATATACCGATCTATCCAATTTTTTAAAAAATTCATTATGCCACAAATTATACACCAAAGCAAAGTGCAACTGTAATGCTATAAAATGATGCATAAACGATTGCGTTTTTAAACATAGAACAACAATTCTACCGATCCTTCAAATTGACAATTTTTTAGAACGAACACATTATGCCACCAAAACAAAGTTCAACTGTAATGCTTTAAAATGATGCATAAACGATTGTCCTGGCATGACAACTGTCAATGTTATTTGCAACACTATGGGAACCTTAAATCACAGCGTTTTTTTTAACATTGAACAACAATTCTACCGATCCTTCAAATTGACCATTTTTTAGACGAATACATTATGCCACAAATGATATACCAATATAAAGTGCAATCATAATGCTCTAAAATGATGCATAAATGACTGTCATAGCATGAAAACTGTCAAAGTTATTCACAACCATATCGGAACCTCAAACTACCGCCTTCTTAAACCTGGGAAAATAATTCTACCGATCTATCCAATGGGCCATTTTCTAAAAATACATTATGCAATAAGTTATATACCAAAACAAATGACAACTATAATGCAATAAAAAGATATATAAACGACTGCTATAACATGAAAATTATAAATGATATTTGCAACCATATCGGAGCCTTAAATTACCGCATTTCTAAAACTGTACCAATAAATATACCGATCTATCCTATTTTTGTAAAAACTCACTATGCCACAAATTATAAACCAAAACAAAGTGCAACTGTAATGCTTTAAAATGATGCATAAGCGATTGTCCTAGCACGAAAACTGCCAAAGTTATTTGCAACCATAGCGGAACCTCGGATTACTGCGTTTATTATACATAGAACAATAATTCTACCGATCTATCAAATTGAATAATTTCTAAAAATACACATTATGCTACAAATGATATACCATATTTAAGTGCAATCATAATGCTTTAAAATGATTCATAAATGACTGTCATAGCGTGAAAACTGTCAATGTTATTTGCAGCCATATCGGAACCTCAAACTACCGCGATTTGAAAGCTGTGAAAATAATTCTACGATCTCTCCAATTGGCCATTTTCTAAAATATATTATGCAATAAATTACTTATATACCAAAACAAATGGCAACTATAATGCAATAAAAAGATATATAAACGACTGCTATAACATGAAAACTATAAATGATATTTGCAACCATATCGGAGCCTTAAATTACCGCATTTCTAAACCTGTACCAATAAATATACCGATCTATCCTAGTTTTGTAAAAACTCATTAAGCCACAAATTTTACACCAAAACAAAGTGCAACTGAAATGCTTTAAAATGATGCATAAACGATTGTCCTGGCATAAAAACTGTCAATGTTATTTGCAACCATATGGGAACCTCAACTTTAATGCTTTAAACAATGTTTTTAAACATAGATCAACAATTCTACCGATCCATCAAATTGACCATTTTTTTAGAGGAACACATTATGCCACAAATGATATACCAATATAAAGTGCAATCATAATGCTCTAAAATGATGCATAAATGACTGTCATAGCATGAAAACTGTCAAAGTTATTCACAACCATATCGGAACCTCAAACTACCGCCTTCTTAAACCTGGGAAAATAAATTCTACCGATCTATCCAATTGGCCATTTTCTAAAAATACATTATGCAATAAATTATATACCAAAACAAATGGCAATTTTAATGCTTTAAAATGGTGCATAAACGACTGTCCTAGCTCGAAAACTGCCAAAGTTAATTGCAGCCATATCGGAACCTCAGATTACTGCATTTGATACACAGAACAATAATTCTACCGATCTATCAAGTTGACCAATTTGTAAAAACACATATTATGCTACAAATGATATACTATATTAAAGTGCAATCATGTACCAATAAATATACCGATCTATCCAATTTTTTTAAAAATTCATTATGCCACAAATTATACACCAAAGCAAAGTGCAACTGTAATGCTTTAAAATGATGCATAAACGATTGTCCTGGCATGATAACTGTCAATGTTATTTGCAACCATATGGGAACCTTAAATCAAAGTGTTTTTAAACATAGAACAACAATTCTAACGATCCATCAAATTGACCATTTTTTAGACGAACACATTATGCCACAAATGATATACCAATATAAAGTGCAAACATAATGCTCTAAAATTATGCATAAATGACTGTCATAGCATGAAAACTGTCAAAGTTATTCACAACCATATCGGAACCTCAAACTACCGCCTTCTTAAACCTGGGAAAATAATTCCACCGATCTATCCAATTGGCCATTTTCTAAAAATATATTATGCAATAAATTATATACCAAAACAAATGGCAACTATAATGCAATTTAAAGATATATAAACGACTGCAATAGCATGAAAACTATAAATGATATTTGCAACCATATCGGAGCCTTAAATTACCGCATTTCTAAACCTGTACCAATAAATATACCGATCTATCCAATTTTTTTAAAAATTCATTATACCACAAATTATACACCAAAGCCAAGTGCAACTGTAATGCTTTAAAATGATACATAAACGATTGTTCTGGCATGAAAACTGTCAATGTTATTTGCAACCATATCGGAACCTCAAATCACAGCGTTTTAAACATAGAACAACAATTCTACCGATCCTTCAATTTACCATTTTTTAGACGAACACATTATGCCACAAATGATATACCGAATTAAAGTGCAATCACAATGCTTTAAAATGATGCATAAACGACTGTCATAGCATGAAAACTGTCAAAGTTATTCACAACCATATCGGAACCTCAAATTACCGCCTTTTAAACCTGGGAAAATAATTCTACCGATCTATCCAATTAGCCATTTTCTAAAAATACGTTATGCAATAAATTATATACCAAAACAAATGGAAATTTTAATGCTTTAAAATGGTGTATAAACGACTGTCCTAGCACGAAAACTGCCAAAGTTAATTGCAACCATATCGGAACCTCAGATTACTGCATTTGTTATACATAGAACAATAATTCTACCGATCTATCAAATTGACCAATTTCTAAAAATACACATTATGCTACAAATGATATACCATATTAAAATGCATTCATAATGCTTTAAAATGATTCATAAATGATTGTCATAGCGTGAAAACTGTCAATGTTATTTGCAGCCATATCGAATCATTAAAATACCGCATTTTTAAAGCTGTGAAAATAATTCTACCGATCTATCTAATTAGCCATTTTCTAGACCAATTTGTAAAAACACACATTATGCTACAAATGATATACCATATTAAAGTGCAATCATAATGCTTTAAAATGATGCCAAAATGACTGTCATAGCGTGAAAACTGTAAATTTTATTTGCAGCCATATCGGAACCTTAAATTACCGCGTTTTTAAGCTGTGAAAATAATTCTACCGAACTATCCAATTAGCCATTTTCTATGCAATGCAATAAATTATATTCCAAAACAAATGGCAACTATAATGCAATAAACAGATATATAAACGACTGCTATAACATGAAAACTATAAATGATATTAGCAACCATATCGGAGCCTTAAATTACCTCATTTCCAAACCTGTACCAATAAATATACCTATCTAGCCAATTTTTGTAAAAATTCATTATGCCACAAATTATACACCAAAACAAAGTGCAACAGTAATGCTTTAAAATGATGCATAAACGATTGTCCTGGCATGAAAACTGTCAAAGTTATTTGCAGCCATAACGGAACCTCAAATCACAGCGTTTTTAAACATAGAACAACAATTCTACCGATCCTTCAAATTAACCAATTTATAAAAATACACATTATGCCACAAATGATATACCAAAATAAAGTGCAATTATAATGCTTTAAAATGATGTATAAATGACTGTCATAGCATGAAAACTGTCAAAGTTATTCACAACCATATCGGAACCTCAAATTACCGCCTTTTTAAACCTAGGAAAATAATTCTACCGATCTATCCAATTGGCCATTTTCTAAAAATACATTATGCAACAAATTATATACCAAAACAAATGGCAATTTTAATGTTTTAAAGTGAAGCATAAAAGACTGTCCTAGCACGAAAACTGCCAAAGTTAATTGCAGCCATATCAGAAACTCAGATTACTGCGTTTGATATATAGAACAATAATTCTACCGATCTATCAAATTGACCAATTTTTAAAAACACACATTATGCTACAAATGATATACCATATTAAAGTGCAATTCTAATGCTTTAAAATGAAAACTGTCAATGTTATTTGCAACCATATGGGAACCTCAAATCACAGCGTTTTTAAACATCAATTCTACCGATCCATCAAATTGACCATTTTTTAGACAAATACATTATGCTACAAATGATATACCAAATTAAAGTGCAATCATAATGCTCTAAAATGATGCATAAATGACTGTCATAGCATGAAAACTGTCAAAGTTATTCACAACCATATCGGAACCTCAAATTACCGCCTTTTTAAACCTGGGAAAATAATACTACCGATCTATCCAATTGGCCATTTTCTAAAAATACATTATGCAATAAATTATATACAAAAACAAATGCAATTTTAATGCTTTAAAATGGTGCATTGTAACGGACGAAAACGACTTCTAACTTCAAGAAAACGATATGCTACCTATGGTTCCGGTTGTGCTCAGGGAAAATGGAGTGGATAACTTGTTTTCGGAAAATAGAATGCACAGTTACAAATAAGTAGAGATATAGATTGCTACATAATTTTTCCAACATTGGTACCAACATAAACAAAAAAACTAAAACTTGAAACAAAACAAACCAAACAAAAAAATAAAGAAGATACAAACGAAAGATGTTAATATCGTGAAGCATAATGTAAAGGGGAATTAGATGATGTTACCCCTTAATGTTCTTTACCCTCCCTACCTTTGCTATCTTTGCTTAACCCCATAAGATAGCCCAAATTCAGTAACTAGCTGTTTTCTAAATCTTTCGTGGAATAATTAACGATATATATTTAAAACATTATAAATGTAAACAAAATTTATTTAATAAAATTGATGTAATTTAAACAAGATTTCATATTCAAATTAATAATATTCATATTTGAATTATCCAATATAAAATGTCTGTTGGGTGTGAAAAAAAGTAACTAATAACTAATAATAGAAAACAAATGTTAAATGTTATGTAAATGTCTTAACAGCAAATAATAATAATAATGTTATTAACATTGAGTTTGTTAGAATTGAAATTAAATTAAAATTATCTAAACAATGTTTTCTTCATATGTTTTTGAAATCTATTGGGTTTCAATATAACATACTTATGTTATGTTAATAATTAGCAGGGTTTGTTAATAATAATTTAAGTTTTACAGAATATTATTATGTTGCTAACATAACAATGAAACATGTTAGTTAAACAAAATATTGTGTCATTTGTATTAAAAAAAATGAGAAAAAGAACAAAGTTAAATAAATTCAAAAACACTCACCAATCTTGAGTCCGATGATACAGCAGGCATGTTGTCCATAGATTTGAGTTATTGAAATAGATGAAATGTTAAAGTTCTTTTCTCATTTTATGGCAATTTATGTGTAATGTTCAAAATAATGTGTAATGTAACTATATGCTGACAATTTCAAAATTTTAACATTTTAACGGACAAATTATAAAAACAACAATAACAGACAGTATTATGACAAAAAAAATATATATAACAATTAAACAATTTACATGTTAATATGACTTTTAAGAGAAACTCATGGAAAACTTTTAGTAAATTATACTGTGATTTGTCGGACAAGGATAACACAACCAACACTTATAATGTTCCCGCACTCAATTTTTGGTTATATCATAAAATAATCAAATTCTCAGTTATTGCGATTAAAATACACAGACCTTGTTGTCATATTCCTTCCAATATGTGGAAAGAGGGAAAATTGTTCCAAATTTATAGATCACGAACGAGAATTTTAAACAGAATATGTATAATTTCGAAATATAAATGCCACTAGTAAAAGTGAGTCGGAATAAAACACAAAATAGTTGATTAAAGGATCTCTCAGAACTGAATTATATGCGTTCTCAGTATAAGTTCACAATAGACTTCTGGTTCTCTCTCCCCACCTCATCAATTAGGAAGCGAATCGTCCTTTTCAAAATTATAGATTACTCCTTTGCCCTCTTAGTATATTCCATACAAGAATATGAAGTCTAAAAAAAATTTCAGAATTTTCACCACATAATGTAGAAACCAAATTCAAAATCATCTAACCCTAATCCTTATATCCTTCTTCTTATAATAATTTCCTTCCAGATGTCTCAATGAAAATGTAACAGAGACTTGTAATAATAAAATATCTTAATAAATTTCCGTGTTACTCGAGCCTTCAGCGTTATATTTCAAAATAAAAATTTTCACAAATTTCAATTTAATTTTAAAGTGACAAAAATTTCAAAACTATATAATGAGAACAAATAAAATTCGAAATATATGAAACAAACATTTTCCTTACATAATATTAGAGAAACCAGTCCTCACAGCATAAACGACTGTCGTAGCACGAAAACTGCCAAAGTTAATTGTTGCCATATCGGAACCTCTGATTACTGCGTTTGATATATAGAACAATAATTCTACTGATTTATCAAATTGACCAATTTGTAAAAACACACATTATGCCACAAATTATACACCAAAACAAAGTGCAAGAGTAATGCTTTAATATGATGAATAAACGATTGTCCTGGCATGAAAACTGTCAAAGTTATTTGCAGCCATATCGGAACCTCAAATCACAGCGTTTTAAAACATAGAACAACAATTCTACCGATCCTTCAAATTGACCATTTTTTAGACGAACACATTATGCCACAAATGATATACCAAATTAAAGTGCAATCATAATGCTTTAAAATGATGCATAAATGACTGTCATAGCATGAAAACTGTCAAAGTTATTCACAGACATATCGGAACCTCAAATTACCGCCTTTTTAATCCTGGCAAAATAATTATACCGATCTATCCAATTGGCCATTTTCTAAAAATACATTATGCAATAAATTATACACCAAAACAAATGGCAATTTTAATGCTTTAAAATGGTGCATAAACGACTGTCCTAGCATGAAAACTGCCAAAGTTAATTGCAACCATATCGAAACCTCAGATTACTGCGTTTATTAAACATAGAACAATAATTCTACCGATCTATCAAATTGACCAAATGATATACCATATTAAAAAGCAATCATAATGCTTTAAAATGATTCATAAATGACTGTCATAGCGTGAAAACTGTCAATGTTATTTCCAGCCATATCGGAACCTCAAACTATCGCGTTTTTAAAGCTGTAAAAATAATTCTACCGATCTATCCAATTGGCTATTTTCTAAAAATATATTATGCAATAAATTATATACCAAAACAAATGGCAATTTTAATGTTTTAAAATGAAGCATAAACGACTGTCCTAGCATGAAAACTGCCAAAGTTAATTGCAGCCATATCGGAAACTCAGATTACTGCGTTTGATATATAGAACAATAATTCTACCGATATATCAAATTGACTAATTTGTAAAAACACACATTATGCTACAAATGATATGCCATATTAAAGTGCAATCCTAATGCTTTAAAATGTTTCATAAATGACTGTCATAGCATGAAAACTGTCAATGTTATTTGCAACCATATGGGAACCTCAAATCACAACGTTTTTAAACATAGAACATAAATTCTACCGATCCATCAAATTGATCATTTTTTAGACGGACACATTATGCTACAAATGATATACCAAATTGAAGTGTAATCATAATACTCTATAATGATGCATAAATGACTGTCATAGCATGAAAACTTTCAATGTTATTCACAACCATATCGGACCTTCAAACTACCGCCTTTTTAAACCTGGGAAAATAATTCTATGGATTTATCCAATTGGCCATTTTCTAAAAATACATTATGCAATAAATTATAAACCAAAACAAATGGCACTTTTAATGCTTTAAAATTGTGCATAAACGACTTTCGTAGCATGAAAACTGCCAAAGTTAATTTCAGCCATATCGGAACCTCATATTACTGCGTTTGATATATAGAACAATAATTCTACCGATCCATCAAATTGACCATTTTTTTGAGGAAAAGATTATGCCACAAATGATATACCAAATTAAAGTGCAATCATAATGCTTTAAAATGATGCATAAATGACTGCATTGCATGAAAACTTTCAAAGTTATTCACAACCATATCGGAACCTCAAATTACCGCCTTTTTAGACCTAGGAAAATTTTTCTATCGATTTATCCAATTGGCCTTTTTTTAAAAAATACATTATGCAATAAATTATATACCAAAACTTATGGCAATTTTAATGCTTTTAAATTGTGCATAAGCGACTGTCCTAGCGCGAAAACTGCCAAATTTAATTGCAACCATATCTTAACCTCAGATTACAGCGTTTTTAAACATAGAACAATAATTCTACCGATCTATCAAATTGACCAATTTCTAAAAATACACATTATGCTACAAATGATATACCATATTAAAGTGCAATAATAATGCTTTAAAATGATGCCTAAATGACTGTAATAGCGTGAAAACTTTCAATGTTATTTGCAGCCATATCGGCACCTTAAATTATGGCGTTTTTAAAGCTGTGAAAATAATTCTACCGATCTATCCAATTAGCCATTTTCTAAAAATATATTATGCAACAAATTATATACCAAAACATATGGCAACTATAATGCAATAAAAAGATATATAAACGACTGCTATAACATGAAAACTATAAATGATAGTTGCAACCATATCGGAGCCTTAAATTGCCACATTTCTAAACATGCACAAATAAATATACCGATCTATCCAATTTTTGTAAAAATTCATTATGCTACAAATTATTGGTGTATAATAACAATAAGTGCAACTGTAGTGCTTTAAAATGATGCATAAACGATTGTCCTGGCACGATTATGCCACAAATGATATATCAAATTAAAGTGCAATAATAATGCTTTAAAATGATGCATAAATGACTGTCATAGAATGAAAACTGTCAAAGTTATTCACAACCATATCGGAACCTCAAATTACCGCCTTTTTAAGCCTGGGAAAATAATTCTACCGATCTATCCAATTTGCCATTTTCTAAAAATACTTTATTCAATAAATTATATACCAAAACAAATGGCTATTTTAATGCTTTAAAATGGTGCATAAACGACTCTCCTAGCACGAAAACTGCCAAAACTAATTGCAGCCATATCGAAACCTCAGATTACTGCGTTTGATATATAGAACAATAATTCTACCGATCTATCAATCCTAATACTTTAAGATGATGGATAAATGACTGTCATAGCATTAAAACTCTCAAAGTTATTTGCAACCATATCGGAACCTCAAATTACCGCGTTTTTAAACATAGAACAATAATTCTATCGATCCATCAAATTGACCATTTTTTAGACGAAAAGATTATGCCACAAATGATATACCAAATTAAAGTGTAATAATTCTGAAAATAATTCTATCGATTTATCCAAATGGCCATTTTTTAAAAATACATTATGCAACAAATTATATACCAAAACAAATGGCAATTTTAATGCTTTAAAATGGTGCATAAACGACTATCATAAACTGACAATGTTAATTGCAACCATATCGGAACCTCAGATTACTGCGTTTATTAAACATAGAACAATAATTCTACCAATCTATCAAATAGACCAATTTCTAAAAATACACATTATGCTACAAATGATATACCAAATTAAAGTGCAATCATAATGCTTTAAAATGATTCATAAATGACTGTCATTGCGTGAAAACTGTCAAAGTTATTAACAACCATATCGGAACCTCAAATTACCGCGTTTTTAAAGCTGTGGAAATAATTCTACCGATCTATCCAATTAGCCATTTTCTAAAAATATATTATGCAACAAATTATATACCATACCAAATGGCAACTATAATGCAATAAAAATTCTACCGTTCCACAGTGGGGCAGAATGGAAATTTTTTGGAAATAAATTTGGCATTTCTAAACGGCTGATCCGATCGGGATAAAATTTGGCGTGAGCGTAGCCAAGGAGTATTCGAGTTTAAGTTCTGAAGATGAACCCCGCAGATGCTCCAGGGACGGAGCTGTGGCGGCTCCGCCTTTTGTTGAATACCGGGCGTAATTTTGGACCAAATGGACTCAATTTTTTCTTGTTAGTTAGACAACAAAATTTCCAATAATATACATAAAATTTCAGATCAATATTATTTACAGATCCAAAAATATACGTTTTTTAATTTAAAAATTCAAAAAATTTTAGATTTTTGCCGTTTTTTTGCCCAAAATGTGTCTTAACTCTTTTATTAATAAAATAAAATTTTCTTTAAGAACATATAACAATTTTATAGTTTTCTAAAAGGTATCTTTACGCAGAACGCTTTGGCGTAAAAAACTTGTCCTATTTTTTGAAAATGTTGCCACTGCGTCCTTCCGAATATGACCTATTTTTTATCAAAACTTCAACTTTTGGCGACATGTTCTAAAATCCCAAAGCTGGGATCAGAAAACTGAAAGCAGTTTTGGAAACCTCAGTATGTTTTCCATTTACTCCAAAAGTATTTTCCCAGCCCTGAAAGAAATGTGGACCCTATGGGCAAAAATGTAAAAAATCCCATTTTTGGGATTTTCATTCCTATTTTTGGGAATTGCGGGATGCCCTTTGACCTTTTTATTTTTTTTTTTTGCATTTTCTTATTTGAAATGAAATATTTAGCAAGCGTTGAAGATTTCATTGAGTTTTGTTCATAAATAAAGATTTTGTCATATATTACATATTTGTTAAATTTCTAAAACTATGCTTTATATCAAAATTTTAATAGGGTCACAGATAGCTACAACAATTTAGTCCATATTTACCCCTTAATATCTTTTTTTAGTTAGATATGGAAATTCTCGGCCCTTTACAAAAAATTTAATGCAATATCTCAATTACATTCAAAAATATGTTCATTTAAACCTGTATCCTTTAATTTCATATTTTTATTTTAGTATTAAATATGACAGAACATGTTTAAATCTTATATTTAGCTATTTTTTATTTGTTTGCTTATCCTTATAATTGAAAGGTCCTATTATGCTTAAATTTTCAGAAATTTATAACTATTTTTTACCTCAATTTTTTCGACAGATCATTTCGTTCTGTTTCGTTTATGATCATGTAGGTAAAAATATACAGGTAATGATAATTTCGATTCATTCACTAATTAGAAATAACAATGACTGAATTACAGGTTATAGTAATATAGTCCAAAATGTTAATAGGTAGATAGTTCGTAATTTTTTACTTTGGAATACCTGTATCGGAAATGACAAGAATTGGTATATAAGCATCATTAACAGCAAACTTTTCAGAAGACCATCTAGGGAAAATTCATAACTGTGATGTTGTCTTAATGTGTTAGTGGGGATGTGACGGTTTATCAGCACTTCCAGAATACAAACAAGCTTGTGGAAGTCGGACATTAGCAGACTACAAAAGTGTATTTATGTCATCATTAGTGCCATTACGAATTCGTTCATATTCCCTTGAAGATATATGTATCAATACAACTCCGGGTTCAAAAAATTTTTGTAGACCCATTGGATTTGAATATATAAAGGAGTCAAAGAAAATAACAAAAGATTTAGTGGAATATTTAAAAGATGAAATAAATGCACTGGAGCCCATTTGCATAAAAATAAAGGAATTCTCTATTAACGTATCATATCAGCTAAGCTTAACAATGATTGATGGAAAGGTCAGCAATGCCATAACAGAAACTTCTTCCTTCTGGAGATGCTCAATATGTAATGAGAAAAAGTCGCAATTCTCAAATATAAACAAAAGCAGAAGTATTAATGAAGAAGTCCTGTCTTTCGGAATTTCACCACTTCATGCCAGAATACGATTTTTGGATTACTTTTTACACATAGCATACGACCTCAAATATAGAAGTGTGCCAGAACTGAGAGCTGCGGAAAAAAGCAGAATCCAAGAAGAATTTAAAGTTCAGATGGGATTAAACATCGACAAACCACTTCCAAGTTGCGGTAGTACAAATGACGGTAATACGGCGAGAAGGTTTTTTCGTGATTTTGAAATTACTTCAAAAATAACTGGAATCGACAAGGAGTTGCTTCGAAGAGTTAACACTATTTTAATGGCACTGAATAGTAAACATAAAATTAATGGAAATCGATTTTGGGAATATACATCTGAAATTTCAAAATTACTTGTATCTCTGTATCCATGGAGGGAACTAACACCAACAGTACACAAAGTATTGTGTCATGGTCAAATAATAATTGAATCGAATATTCTTCCACTTGGAGAGTTAACAGAAGAAGCCCAGGAAGCGAGGAATTGAGATTTTAAGCATGTTCAACTTTTCAGCTTAAGAAAATGCTCCAGGCAATCACAGAATGAAGATATTTTTAATAGTTTACTTCTATCTTCTGATCCTGTTCTTTCAACTATGCGAAAAAGATGGATTTGTTATGAAACTCTATCATCTCAAAATGAGGAAGATTTAAAGGACTTATATTACCTTATGGATATATATACCGTTATGACAGATTATTTTATAGAAAATAAGTAGTGTTAGGAATTAACTATATAAGAAGGTTGTAAGAATTAATTGTATTATGTTTAAGATAAACAGTTCAAATAAAAAAAGCTATTATACCAACTGATGAAATTGTATTAAATTGTGTTTTATATTTCGGTGGGCGGGAAAGGTGGTTTGTGTGGGGTGATTTAGGTGTTGTTGTGCGTGGCTCATAATAAAATCATATTTTTTTATTGTATATACAATGTTATAGTCTTTAATAAAATAATTAACTAAATAATTTTTAAAAATTGTCCAAATATTTTATTCAACACCCAATGTATGTTCTGTCATACTTAATACTAAAATATGAAAAAGATGAAATTAAAGGACACAGGTTTAAATGAACATATTTTTGAATGTAATTGAGATATTGGCTTGAAATTTTTTGTAAAGGGTCGAGAATTTCCATATCTAACTAAAAAAAGATATTAAGGGATAAATATGGACTAAATTGTTGTAGCTATCTGCGACCCTATTAAAATTTTGATATAAATCATAGTTTTAGAAATTTAGCAAATATGTAATATATGACAAAATCTTTATTTATGAACAAAACTCAATGAAATCTTCAACGCTTGTTAAATTTGTCATTTCAAATAAGAAAATGCAAAAAAAAAATTAAAAAGGTCAAAGGGCATCCCGCAATTCCCAAAAATAGGAATGAAAATCCCAAAAATGGGATTTTTACATTTTTGCCCATAGGGTCCACATTTCTTTCAGGGCTGGGAAAATACTTTTGGAGTAAATGGAAAACATATTGAGGTTTCCAAAACTGCTTTCAGTTTTCTGATCCCAGCTTTGGGATTTTAGAACATGTCGCCCAAAGTTGAAGTTTTGATAAAAAATAGGTCATATTCGGAAGGACGCAGTGGCAACATTTTAAAAAAATAGGACAAGTTTTTTACGCCAAAGCGTTCTGCGTAAAGATACCTTTTAGAAAACTATAAAATTGTTATATGTTCTTAAAGAAAATTTTATTTTATTAATAAAAGAGTTAAGACACATTTTGGGCAAAAAAACGGCAAAAATCTAAAATTTTTTGAATTTTTAAATTAAAAAACGTATATTTTTGAATCTGTAAATGACATTGATCTAAAATTTTTTGTATATTATTGGAAATTTTGTTGTCTAACTAACAAGAAAAAATTGAGTCCATTTGGTCCAAAATTACGCCCGGTATTCAAAAAAAGGCGGACCAAGTTATGGTAAATTTTGTATCAATAAATTTTTAAATGCCTATAACTCGGATATTATAAGAGTATGTCCAAGCATGTTTTTTCAAGATCTCGTCGAGCGCTTTCAGAAAATATAAAAATTTTTGTATTTGGAAGAAAAACAAAAAAAATGGCACGAGTTTAAAAATTTTACATGTCGTAGGTACCCTACTTTGAGTCGCCACAGCTCCGTCCCTGGGGCATCTGCGGGGTTCATCTTCAAAACTTAAACTCGAATACTCCTTGGCTACGCTCACGCCGTTTAGATCGGATCAGCCGTTTAGAAATGCCAGATTTATTTCCCAAAAATTTCCATTCTGCCCCACTGTGGGTTCCGATATGGCTGCAAATAACATTGACAGTTTTCACGCTATGACAGTCATTTATGAATCATTTTAAAGCAATGTGATTGCACTTTAATATGGTATATTATTTTTAGCATAATGTGTGTTGTCAATTTGATAGATCCGCAGAGTTATTGTTTTTTATATCAAACGCAATAATCTGAGGTTCCGATATGGCTGCAATTAACTTTGGCAGACTTCGTGCTACGACAGTCGTTTATGAACCATTTTAAAGCATTAAAATTGCCATTTGTTTTGGTATATAATTTATTGCATAATGTATTTTTAGAAAATGGCCAATTGGATAGATCGGTAGAATTATTTTCCCAGGTTTAAAAAGGCGGTAATTTGAAGTTCCGATATGGTTGTGAATAACTTTGAAAGTTTTCATGCTATGACAGTCATTTATGCATCATTTTAAAGCATTATGGTTGCACTTTAATTTGGTATATCATTTGTGGCATAATGTGTTTGTCTAAAAAATGGTCCATTTGAAGAATCGGTAGAATTGTTGTTCTATGTTTAAAAACGCTGTGATTTGAGGTTCCGATAAGGTTGTGAATAACATTGACAGTTTTCACGCTATGACAGTCATTTATGAATCATTTTAGAGCATTATGATTACACTTTAATATGGTATATCATTTGTAGCATAATGTGTATTTTTAGAAATTGGTCAATTTGATAGATCGGTATAATTATTGTTCTATGTATAACAAACGCAGTAATCTGAGGTTCCGCTATGGTTGCAATTAACTTTGGCAGTTTTCGTGCTAGGACAGTCGTTTATGCACCATTTTAAAGCATTAAAATTCCCATTTGTTTTGGTATATAATTTATTGCATAATGTATTTTTAGAAAATGGCCAGTTGGATAGATCGGTAGAATTATTTTCCCAGGCTTCAAAAGGCGGTAATTTGAAGTTCCGATATGGTTGTGAATAACTTTGACAGTTTTCATGCTATGACAGTCATTTATGCATCATTTTAAAGCATTATGATTGCACTTTAATTTGGTATATCATTTGTGGCATAATGTGTTCGTCTAAAAAATGGTCGATTTGATGGATCGGTAGAATTGTTGTTCTATTTTAAAAACGCTGTGACTTGAGGTTCCGATATGGCTGCAAATAACTTTGACAGTTTTCATGCATCATTTTAAAGCATTACTGTTGCACTTTGTTTTGGTGTATAATTTGTGGCATAATGAGTTTTTACAAAAGAAGTAACTTGTCAAGATAAAACTCAACATATTGTTTTACATGGTTCAGGACTATTAACTATGGAATCAGATTGTCATTTGGAAGCAGCAGATCTTCATTTGTGGGCAATCCCCTCTATGAATATAACATCATTTATGCCTAACATAAGTCACTTGAAGCTTAACAGTGAAGTAGATGTGTACAAGATTCTAGACATTACCAAAGAAACAACAATTCTTGGTTTTCCGATATTAGCTGAGGGCCATCATCTTAATCATTACAAAATAAGCTTGATCATTATTTACATCATCACGGTCGTCATTATTGCCTTGTTTTGGATACTAAAAAGAACGTGCCATATTTCATCAACCTATCTGCCAGCTACCATTACGCTTCCCCGTATAATATAGGGTAGAGTTAAATTAGGAATTTTTTAATTTTTTTATGAACTTAAGTTTTCTAAAATTTGATTTAAAAGAAAAAAAATTTATTTAAAAAAAATTTAACTAAAAGATGTAATATAAAATGTATATGTTATTGCTATGTTATATATAAAGTTTAAAAAGATATATATGTAGTAATTCAATTTTAAATTTTCATTTGGTACTGTTTTTTTCTGAAAGACAAGGAGCTTTCAGGGCCGGCAGAATGTTCAATCTTGTATATTGAATTTTTATATTTAAAATAGAAAACTATGCATGTGGAATAGAAATGCGTATTTAGATTATACGGGTAATAAAACGTATCAATAAATTAGAAGTTTTATGTATTTGCCCAAAATCAATAAAATAGTTTCAATGTTTAATACGTTATGTCAGATGCTTGATCGTAAATGTTTATGTTGAAAATGAACACACATCAGAGCATAGACTGATGGTTGCAACAAATGCACAAGCATTGTTAGTGTGGGTTGTTTTCTGACAATACATTAAATACATAATTCATGATCAGAATGTTTTCTGATCTAATGTTCCACATGCATCGTTTTATAGTTGATAAGAATTTTAGGCTAGTTTTAATATTATAAATATATGTAAAATTGTAAATAAAATTTAGTTCTCTATATACCCTTAAACCGCACGGTCGTTCTTTCCTTCTTTTACATTAATAGATATGTTTGCAAATAACATTGACAGTTTTCATGCGATGACAGTCATTTGTCCATTATTTAAAAGCATTAGGATTGCACTTTAATATGGTATATCATTTGTAGCATAATGTGAGTTTTTACAAATTGGTCAATTTGATAGATCGGTAGAATTATTGTCCTATATATCAAACGCAGTAATCTGAGGTTCCCATATGGCTGCAATTAACTTTGGCAGTTTTCGTGCTACGACAGTCGTTTATGCACAATTTTAAAGCATTAAAAATGCTATTTGTTTTGGTATATAATTTACTGCATAATGTATTTTTAGAAAATGGCCAGTTGGATAGATCGGTAGAATTATTTTCCCAGGTTTTAAATGGCGGTAATTTGAGGTTCCAATATGGTTGTGAATAACTTTGACAGTTTTCATGCTATGACAGTCATTTATGCATCATTTTAAAGCATTATGATTGCACTTTAATTTGGTATATCATTTGTGGCATAATCTTTTCGACAAAAAAATGGTCAATTTGATGGATCGGTAGAATTATTGTTCTACGTTTAAAAACGCGGTAATTTGAGGTTCCGATATGGCTGCAAATAACGTTGACAGTTTTCATGCTATGACAGTCATTTATCCATCATTTTAAAGCATTAGGATTGCACTTTAATATGGTATATCATTTGGGATTTTCATTCCTATTTTTTTTTTGCATTTTCTTATTTGAAATGACAAATTTAACAAGCGTTGAAGATTTCATTGAGTTTTGTTCATAAATAAAGGTTTTGTCATATATTACATATTTGTTAAATTTCTAAAACTATGATTTATATCAAAATTTTAATAGGGTCGCAGATAGCTACAACAATTTAGTCCATATTTATCCCTTAATATCTTTTTTTAGTTAGATATGGAAATTCTCGACCCTTTACAAAAAATTTTAAGCCAATATCTCAATTACATTCAAAAAAATGTTCATTTAAACCTGTGTCCTTTAATTTCATCTTTTTCATATTTTAGTATTAAGTATGACAGAACATACATTTGGTGTTGAATAAAATATTTGGACAATTTTTAAAAATTATTTAGTTAATTTATTATTAAAGACTATAACATTGTATATACAATAAAAAAATATAATTTTATTATGAGCCATGCACAACAACACCTAAATCACCCCACACAAACCACCTTTCCCGCCCACCGAAATATAAAACACAATTTAATACAATTTCATCAGTTAGTATAATAGCTTTTTTTATTTCAGTTCATAATTTTTACTTTGGAATACCTGTATCGGAAATGACAAGAATTGGTATATAAGTAAACTTCTCAGATTTTAAGTATAATATTTAATAAATCTGCAATGAAGATTACATTAAAGTACAAAGTTGTGTTCCGTTTTATGGAGTGTATCTTCAAAAGGGTCAGAAAGAATTGAAGACATTTCAAATTATATAAAAACTACATATAGTAGAAAAGTAGACAAAACAGGCATATCAAAAATTGAAAACTTTTTGATGTAAAAAGTAAGTCTGTGGATGGAAATCAAAAAAATTTCGATTAAAATTTTGTAGTTGGATGGAAACTACTACGGAAATCTCAACTTACAACACATCAGCAGGAGCGCCTTGCAAATCATACGAAGACTTATGTTCAAGGTCAAAAAAAAGAGGGTCACACAAAAACTTTTTTCAATCTCAAATGAGGAAATTGCTGATACATTTAACGAAATGCTGAAAAAGGAAAACCAACCTATGGATGCCGTACATATTGCAACTAGTCTTCCTAATGCATCACCAAAACGACTTAAGCGAATTGTGGAAAGTATACCAACTCCAACATCACAATCAAATTTTACTGAAGAGGAAGCAATAGCGCTTATGTTGGAACTGGGTCTCAGTCGAAATAAGTACCAAATATTAAGGAAAGCTCTCCATGAAAAAGGACACAATATATTACCATCATAAGTTCAAAGCGATCCAGGAAAAAAACAAGCTATCCTACCATCACCTATTGCTATTAATGATGTGGAAGCTTGTATTGATATATCATCTTTGCTCGAAAACACAGCATCAAGAATTGTGTCAGACTTTTCAGAAGACCAACTAAGGAAAATTCATAACTGTGATGTTGTCTTAATGTGTAAGTAGGGATGTGACGGTTTATCAGCACTTCCAGAATACAAACAAGCTTGTGGAAGTCGGACAATAGCAGACTACAAAAGTGTATTTATGTCATCATTAGTGCCATTACGAATTCGTTCATATTCCCTTAATCCATCATCGTCAAGCATCGGAAATTCATTTGAAGATATATGGATCAATACAACTACGGGTTCAAAAAATTTTTGTAGACCCATTGGATTAGAATATAAAAAGGAGTCAAAGAAAACAACAAAAGATTTAGTGGAATATTTAAAAGATGAAATAAATGCACTGGAGCCCATTTGCATAAAAATAAAGGAATTCTCTATTAACGTATCATATCAGCTAAGCTTAACAATGATTGATGGAAAGGTCAGCAATACCATAACAGAAACTTCTTCCTTTTGGAGATGCTCAATATGTAATGAGAACAAGTAAGAGTGTTATATTCGGCTATGCCGAATCTTTTATACCCACCATCAAATCACTATTATATAAATGAATTTTGATATTTTGAATATTTTATTATATATCGATATTAATGAGAACATCAGGGTAACATTTGAAAGAGGTCCATTAAAGGGGGGTTTTACTATTGATAGTGCTAATTTTTATAGCGAATAGGGGTATTTATACATATATATTTGGACCAATTCTCATAAAAGTCTGTAGGAAAATTTTAGTTCCTTATTAGTTTAAAATTTCATCGATCTACTTGTATTTTGAAGCCATTAAGGAGCATTAAAGTCATAAAATTTGGTAGTGAGATTTTAAATCAAAATTGTTTTATGTCGAGTTGCATTGCGGTATTCGTATTGTTCGCGTCATTTCTGGGGCGGAATTTATATGGGGGACTGATCCTCATAAAAATTGATAGAGAGATTTCGGTTCCTATAAAAGAGATAGAGATATTAGCTTACACGAAACTAGTTTATGTCAAATTTCATAAATCTACTAGTATTTTTAAGCCAGTACAATTATGGACCGATCCACATAAAATTTCATAGAGAGGTTTTGGCTAGTAAGAGAGGTTTTGGCTAGTAAGAAACTTACTTATGTCAAATTTCATCTCTATACTTTTATTTTTAAGAGAGTAATGAGCGTTAAACTTATTTTCTGGAGGAGACCTTATATGGGGGTAGGGTCAATTATGGACCGATATACTGTAATGTTCAACCGAAACACATCAGATTCGACTCTATATGAGGTTTAACTTTTCGGACTCAAATTTAAGGGAACCACGGGAGCCATTGTTGCCACTAGCGGTCAGTCGTAGGGTGGGTTCTTGTTCCTCTTAAATTTTTACTCATACAGGATTCATTCTACATAAATAAATTATTATAGACTCCCTGACTTAATAAACTGATTAATATGTAAAGATGATAACAAATTGACCGAAGCTATAAATCAGTATCGAATAATAACTCTCATGTTAAATCTATTCCAAGATGTTGATTGGGATAATCGCCTCACAACCCTCCCATCCGATAATCTTACTGGCGAAATTTATAAGATCCCTAGCTACTACTGCACTTACTTTTCTATCTCATAGCGAAAACTTTAAAAAGATTTAGAATTTCAGAATTCAATAAACATTTATTCAAACATATGCGGGAAGAAACATTATATAAAAAATTTAACTAAACATTAGTTGTGAAAATTTCTAAATTCTCATATAAAAATAATCACTAATAATAATAATAATAATTATAATAAAAAATGTTTTTTTTTTTATTTACAATATTAGCTAGTTAATAAATGTAGCTTATTAATTGTAACTCAAATGCAAATAATTTAACAATCTAGTTTCCCTATATTTATTGGTCAACACTGTAGTAATAAAATACAATAATCAAGTAAGAGACTTATAACTGAGTGTAATGATCATTGACAACTTCAAATGATCATCACATAAGCTTTTGGTTTTTATTATTTTTTTCTGATTTTCTGTTTTTTTTTTGTCTTCTCTGTTTTAATTTGTAATTGTTTTTTACATATTTATTACTTTGGAATTATTGTTCGTAAACGAAAAAACAAAAGGGTGTAATAAAACAAAGAAATAAATTTAATTTTGTTTCTTGTTCTTCTTTGACTTTGTTATGCACAGTAATCCCTAGCAAAACAAGGAATATGTAGAACACAAGTTAAAGATTTGGTTATTGTAATTCATAAACTACAGCTTCAACTTTTAATGAGATTTAATAAAAATATATGCAAAAGAAATTAATATTATAAAGTAACGAACTTTTGACTCACCCACTAAATAATGATGAGGCCTCGTCAGACTGCTTTTGGCTGGGTTTTAAATTGATTATAGTTAATTTGATGATACTATTTTGTTTTGCATAATATGAATGTATAAAGATGATTCCATTTATATTAACTTAACTTAAAAAAAGGACAATTTTAGGTGATTAAATGATTCAAACTGTGATATTTTAGGTGCAATATAGGTTAAGTTTTTTTTTTATAGTTTTAGATTTTATATGTATAGGTGGTTTTAATCTTTTAGTTTTTAAATTTTTGATATTAAGATTAGGTTTTAAATATTTATATTCCTGTAGATATGTATTATTTTCACAGTTTTTTTATTTTTACTTGAAATTTTTTACAAATCGTACATATTTTGACGAGGATATGTAGATAATTAACATTTTTTTCAGAATCAAAATCAAACCACTGGAAAAAAATCTTAACCACGCACTTTCTTACGTAAACTATATAGGAACATAAATGGTGAACAATTCGGAATATTTTTCCTCGGATGATTGTCGATATGGTCTGGAAATTTCAGGCTAGATAAGATTTTGGAGACTCAGAAGGCTATGTTCCCAGATGACTTCTCCCGATAATCCAGTGTATTATTTTTATGGATTTTTGCTGTTTACTAATTTGATAATTTTGTGTTGCCTGATTTAGTTGCTTCTTCGTTGAAAGGTTGTATATAATGATGACTTGTGAAAAAGCTCAAATGCTATGAGAACTGGCTTTTTTTATAAATTTCGCAATAAAAGAAGCTACAGCGGAGGCGAGAAATATGAATTCCCTGATATTATTTTGGGAATATATACCTGCCCTAATGCTCGTAGTCTTCTAAATAAGTTTTTCCACAATTTATAAATTTGAAGAAACAGTATCCTTAAAGGATGTCGAAAAAAATCCAGGTTACTGGGGACGCTTAGAATTGGGGCAATATTCAAAAAGGTTTGTCTTCTAAGAATCTATTAAATTAATTTAAAAAAAATATAAGAATAATGTCCTGGATAAATAATACGCGTTAATTTTATTAATTAATGTTCTCACTTTAAAGTCCAAATTAGAAAAGAACGCCAAAAACTTTGGTTACGAAAAACCATGCTTTAATGCTTGTTGAAGTGCGTTTTCTGACATGCGATTATATGCGTTTATGTGCGTCACAAACAAAGCTGCATTTTCCAATGAGGCTAACTTGAGATTTTTGAATGAGTGCAACAGTGTGAGGTGAAATAAAATTCACAAAACTTTGCCGTTAGAATTTAAATATTTTATTTAATGTAATTTTTTAAAAACAAATATTTCAGTGAAAGAATTTTAAAGTATTTATTTTATGATGTTAATAAATTAAAGGAAAAACGCAGAAAATTTAAAAAGAAGTTTTTTTCTTTTTTCGTTTTGATAAATAATCGTCCATTACAAACCAGATAATTTTGGTTTATAAACAACAAAATTAGACGGAAAACGCGATTATTAAGGCCGAATGTCCTTGGCGTGAAAAGTTCCGATAACCTTGCCAGTAACTGTATCCTCTAAAACGTAGCAGTTGTTTCCTGTTCTCTCGCGAACTTTTGCCTTTAGGGACATTGGCGCTAATTTTGTATTGTAGTTTTTTGCAAAGCAACTTTGAGAAAAGTTTCTGCGGAACACTTCCTGTCCAACCTTGAACTGTACTGGCCTAGCTCTCAAATTATAATTATGCTCATTTACCTCATATGAATCTTTGATGTTTTTTCTAATATTTTTTCTAAGCAATGCCAAACTGTCTTCTCTAGGAAGGGGATTTACGGGTTCATCTAACAGCTTTAATTTTCGCAACAATTCATAGGATGAGCCATGGGTTATCATCTCCATTCCAAACAACGTATGGTATGGAGAACATTTTATACTTTGATGGTAAGTATTTCTCAGCGAACAACTGATGGAGCTTATATTATCGTCCCATTCTCTTTGATCTTGTTTAAGAAATGAACGAATTCCTGCTATTATGGAACGGTTAACGCGTTCTGAGGCATTGGCCTGCGGAGAATACAATGCTGTTAATATATGTTTGATTCCTAACTTGGTCAAAAATACTTCAAAGTCGTTTGCCCTAAACTGCGATCCATTATCTGTTACAACAAACTCAGGCACACCGTATACATGCATAATGTTACTTAGAAGAAAACTTTGTATGGATTTGGCGGTAAATTTCTTAAGAGGGCAAAGCCAATGAAATTTAGAAAAATGGTCCAATACGATAAGGAGTCCTATATGGCCATTTTTACTTCTAGAATAGGGTCCTAATATATCCAAATATAATCTTTGGAAAGGTCTTAGTGAAATAGTTTGCTGACCAATTTTAGCTTTAAGAATCGAGTTTGGGGCTTTAATCTGCTTGCAAATTTCACAGTCACGAACGAAATCGCGAACATTTGTTACCAGACCTGGCCAGTAGAAGTTTCTTCTTATTAAATCCAGTGTTTTTGACATGCCACCATGAATTGTAATCGATTCATGTGCCTTTTTTATTACCTCTAGTCTTAGCTGCATTGGTACCCATAGTTTCCAGGATTTTTGGTCCTCTTCTATATCTCCTGTAGAATGGCAAGTTCGAATGTATACAAAATTATCGACGACTTTTACATCGGGATAATTTGATGCATTTTCTAATATTTTCTTTTTAAGGTCTTTGTAATCTGTAACGAATCCCACCTTTCGGTCTTACTCTCTTGGGAATCTATCTATCCTATAAGCCAGCCATGCTCAGTCCGGGGTTTGGTTCTTTTCCCAAGTGAGACAAGTGAAGGGTCGTACATAAAAGTAAAATTTTATTTAGGATAGATATTATCAACGAAATTAAGTTAACAAAAAAAAAAAAAACAAAAATCAAAATATATTGGGATCAATTACAGTGATTTAAGTTCTTTTTATCGTCTCATTTTTAAACTTAGTCTACCTTCCCTATCTTTTCCTTTCGCGATAAAATTTTAACAATTTAATAATTCATATTGATAAATATAAATAATTTATTAAATTTCATAACAAACAATAAAGAACAGAGTGTATTACTTAAAGTATTATTTAAAGTTAAAATTGAAACAGTATTGATAAATTAAAATATGAATAGGCATTAAATTTAAAAACATATATTATCGAGAATTAATTAAAATAAATTTTCTAAGTTTTAAGATATTATTTATATAAACATTTATGTAATTATTTTTATATATATATTTTTTTGTGTAATTATTTATTGTTTTTATAAATGTTTTTGTGTTTATATATTATATTTTTACTCACACATTTCTATACGGCAAAAGTCCTCAAGCGCTTGATGACAGCTGTGTTGAACTGTGGTGAATTTCTTTTTGAATTGCTATTTGAATTTTTCTTTTATAATAAAATTATCAAAAACAACATCAATACCAATATAATACAAAAAAAATTTACAAATTAACATATAAAATTAGTTTTGAATTACAACAAACAAAAAACAAAATTAAATAAAAAAATTTAGTTGCAAATATTAGAGTGGCATAGCAAAATTTTACAATTATGACCAATAGGAATTTAAAATTAATGCAGAAATATACAATAGGAAGATTTTTAATATTATTATATTGATTGCTATTATTGTTTTTCTTTCATAGATATTAATTTAAAGTTTATAGATAATAAGTTCTTCACATAAGTTTGAAATGAAATTATATTGTACCATAAAATTTCTAAATTTATTGTTATTGGTTTCCTAATTATGGAGATCTTGAATCATTTCTTTAAAGGATATTGGCCTTCAATGTAAATTATGATATCCTCTGTTCTTCTTCCAATCTATTTTTCATGTATTTTATTAATATCAAATTCTTTATAAATTCTTCTTTATTTTTAATAATTTTTTTTTTTAAATTTTCAATTTCTAATCTTTTGTGCGTACTTTTTTTTTCAATCCTAACTTTTTTTTTATGAATTATTATTCAATGCCTATTGAATTTTTTTTTTACTCTCTTTTCTAAACGTAAAATCTAGAGTTTCCCTTATATTTTCTAATAAATTTTCTACAAAATGTTTAAGAAAATCGTCCTCATAATGTTTAGGAAAATCGTCCTCATAAAGCAGATTTAGTTTCAAGTATTCTGCAAGAACTAAATCTGAAAAAGACGATTTTAACACAATCCCCCTCGCAAAGCAGGTTTAGTTAGAGGATTCCGAATAACTAAAGCTGAAAAAGTCGAATGGTTATTCTTAAGTTAGCATCTTCTACTATTTCCAAATATCTTTTAAATGATAAACTGCTATATTTTTGCTATTACAGTCTTCTAACTCATAATATACTTGGCCTATTTTCCTAATTACTTTAGCTTTTATTCCTTTTGCAGCAAGTTTTGCACTAAACTTTTTCGATGAGGAACTTTGTGCGAAATTTCTTCTTATAGTAACTTCTTCGCCTATTTCAAATTCTCTTTTCTTGGTTCGAAGATTATATATTCTTTCATTTTTCTCATAAGCTTTCCTTATTTTATCTTGAATAGAATCTCTTAAAATAGCAAATTGATCTTGTCGTTCTAGATAATTTTCAGATTTCTTCAATAAGTTTAGATTTTTTAACAACCGATAATCCTCGCCATGAGTAATCATGGTTTGACCAAAAACAATTTGATATGGCGTGCTATTTATAGTTTGATGAATAGTATTTCTTAGAGCACAATTTATACTGCTAATAACAATGTCCCAATTTTGATGACTATCATGCACATATGACCGTAGTGCTTCATTAATCGACCTATTCACACGTTCGCTTAGTAGGAGTTTTTGAAGTTTTGCAATTGTCACACTGTCCTATATATTTCTTGACATCATTCACCATACCTGGCCAAAAGAAGTACCTACGTATTCGTTCTAGGGTTTTTGATATACCAAAATGGGCAGATGTAAGTAGGAATATTATGAGCAACATACAAAATATCCTTCCTCAGTTCAGTAGGAACTAGTAATTTCCAAGGAACTCCTTCATCAAGGAACTCAGTATCAAAATGAGTTCTTTTGTAAATATATTTATCTTCAACCTTGAAATCTGGAAACTCGGACTTTTTATATTCTTCTCTCCATTTTCTATACTCGTCTCCTTCGAAAGCTTCTGAATCAAGATTCACAGATGGTAATATTTCCAAATCAATTTCATTTAACTCGACTGTTTTTGAATTCTCAAAAGCTCTGGATAATGCGTCCGGGACAACGTTTTCTTTTCATTTTCTGTGTTCAATTGTAAAATTGAATCCTTGCAATTTTAGCGCCCATCTGGCTAGGCGACCAGATAAATCTTTTTGGCGCATTAGCCATTTAAGGCTAGCATGGTC
>NC_060950.1:46672299-46675416 GCF_022045245.1 Lucilia cuprina | reverse complement strand
AATTATTAAATTGTTAAAATTTTATCGCGAAAGGAAAAGATAGGGAAGGTAGACTAAGTTTAAAAATGAGACGATAAAAAGAACTTAAATCACTGTAATTGATCCCAACATATTTTGATTTTTGTTTTTTTTGTTAACTTAATTTCGTTGATAATATCTATCCTAAATAAAATTTTACTTTTATGTACGACCCTTCACTTGTCTCACTTGGGAAAAGAACCAAACCCCGGACTGAGCATGGCTGGCTTATAGGATAGATAGATTCCCAAGAGAGTAAGACCGAAAGGTGGGATTCGTTACATAAATTTAATGGCGCCCAACGTGGGGCCTCAGCATGTACCACTGTGCATTCAAAGCATAAGTATCGGAAAATATTGTTAACATCTCAATGCTGATGAGGCCCCAACGTGGGGCCTCAGCATGTACCACTGTGCATTCAAAGCATAAGTATCGGAAAATATTGTTAACATCTCAATGCTGAGGTCTCTCTATAGTTTAGTTATTATTTGTTTTATATTTTTTTTAATCGGTGTAAATGAAACTTGTTTTGATTTTTGAAAGATTACACTTGTGATTTTCATACAACAGATTTCATTTAATACCTTCAAATGAGTATATCACTGAGATTTTTCGTATCCACACTCTGTGAATGTATTCATATTGTCGTATATAATCTATTTGAGATTTTTGTTCTTAATATCCGTTGAGATCAGACTCAATAACTATTACGATTTTATTCAGTTTATTTTAATTTATTATTTTTTTTGGGATCTGTTTCATTTTATAAATATATTTTTCTGAGTGAATTTTAGAAATTACATTTCTTTACACTCAGAGAAATTTTTCAATCAACATATAAGATTTTGAGTATGATTTTGTTTTACTGGATTCATTCTGGTAAACTACACTTAAATATTTATATTTTGATTGAATATAGTCAGTGATTTAAACAATTTCGTTGGTCTACCTTTACTTCTTTTCTGAGTAGTGAATATTAAATACATATTGATTTATATATCAGATTTTCAGTAAATTTTGTGCCTATATTTTTTTTTTCTCAAATTTTCTTACAACCTTAATTATTAATTTTACTTTTGTTTTACACTGAAAGACTTTTACTTCTGTTGAATTTTTTTACATAATTTGATTTATTATGCCACTCACAAGAAGTTGCGAAGATCTTACAAATGTTGATTATAGGGATCATTCTACCACATTTTTTGTTGATATGGAAAATAATTTAGATACTTCTACTACAAGACCAGTTACTAGGTCTATGACAAGATCGGCTAGGGTACCTAATTCTACTAATAATACTACAGAACATCAACAAGTTGTTACTCATCTTGATGAAAATAGAACTTCTTCAACTTCTATTGATGAAAATCGAATTCGTCAAATGATTTCAGATTATCTTATTACTTTCCGAAGTGAATTAACATCAGAATTGGGTGTCATGTTTAATAATATTCAGTTTTCTTCAAATAGATCAGAGCATGTACAAAATCGATTTAATAGTGTTGATGAAAGAGAACATACAGGGGATCAGTTTAGATCTCGCGATAGGCCGAATGTAAATGAAAGTTCTGAAAAAATATTAAATATAATACGGAATTGGCGTATAAAGTTCTCAGGTCATTTTGATGGTATAGATGTTGATGAATTTATTTATAGAGTCAATATTTTAACCACAAATTCATTGAACGGAAACTTCGAGTTATTGTGTAATCATGCTTACAGCATTTTTGAAGGGAAGGCATTGGATTGGTTTTGGAAATATCACCAACGAAATGATAATGTAGAATGGACTTCACTGACAAATGCACTTAGACGACAATATAAAACTACTTATTCAGACTTTGATATTAGAGATGATGTTAGGCGTCGTAAACAGAAACAAAATGAATCCTTTGATGCTTATTTAGATGCAGTTATGGCTATAGCAGATAAACTGAGAACTCCTATGTCTGAACAGGAACTTTGTGAAACTATTCTGAGGAATCTTAAACCTGAGATTAGACATGAATTGCTCCATGTAAATATTTCTCAAATATCTTAATTACGATATGAGGTTCATAAGCATGAAAAATTTATGAATGAATTAAAGTTCTATAATTCATATAGAAGTTCTAATGTTAAACGTCAGGTTTCTGAAATTGACTTCGAATCACCACAATTGGACGAAGATTTAGTAGAAGTTGACATTTGCGTTGTTTCTAAGATCCTTGTTTGTTGGAATTGCGACGAGTCAGGTCATTCATATAAAGACTGTGTTAAGGAAAGAAAAATATTTTGCTATGGTTGTGGTTTAAAGGATACCTACAAACCCAACTGTGTAAAATGTAGACAATAGGGAAACTTGAAACGGGATGTCCTTCAACAGAAGAGAGGACATCTAAATACCACTCGCAAGAACTAAATACTTCTGATAGTAACCCTGTTAGAACGATAATTGGATATGACGAGGAAAATAAACAAAATTTGAGTATGGGTATGAAATTTAAAAATTCACGTAGTGCAATTAGAATGCGAAATTATTGGCATAAATTAAAATTATTTAATAAATATAGAGTTGCCACGATAGTCAATAGGGAATCTGATTCCAGGCCATTTATAAATCTTACCATTTGTGATAAATTATACTTTGCTTTACTCGATAGTGGAGCAAATAAAAGTGTATTCGGGGGTCAATTAGCTCAGGAAATTCAATCCCATAGTGCGTTCATAAAATCTTATGGTAGTGTAAAAACAGCCGATGGACAGAAACAGAGAATAATTGGAACTGTAAGTTTAAATATTACCTTTCAAAATCGAACTGAAAATTTTGAATTCTTAGTAATTCCTTCAATTGCTCAAAACATAATTTGTGGAATCGACTTTTGGGATAAATTCGGGATTAACATTTCGACTAATAATATAACTAACGAAATTAGTGAACTAGATACAAATCAGATACCTCTTACAGATGTACAAAAAAGTAAATTAAAAATGATTGTTGACATGTTTCCAAATTCCGAAAGAGACGGTCTTGGGTGTACAACATTAATCAAACATCATATTGATACGGGAAATGCCTCTCCAATAAAGCAGCGATATTACCCAATATCTCCGGCTAGA
>NC_060950.1:46665415-46672199 GCF_022045245.1 Lucilia cuprina | reverse complement strand
TTGCCATTTTCGATAATTTATAAAATTAAACTACATTTATATTTTAAGTTAGTATAATTAATTCGTTAATATTAAGTTTATATATTTTATATAAAGTAATTAAGGTAAAAGTGTTCTAACAGTTTATAATTAAAGTAGGTTTCTAAAATACAATAATTATATCAAAATTTAACAATGTTAATTAGTTTAAGTATATAAAAATAAAATACTATAGACCTATTTTTAAAAAATTCATGAAGATAATATATAATGTGTAGTATGATTATGATTTGTATTAAAAGGAAAATCTTCGGAAAATATAAAAATAATAATAACATGCATAACAAATATCAATCTAAACATTTTTTTAACATATTAATAATAGCAAATATAACAATCTACAAACTTCTGGTTTTAAAAAAATTTCAACAATTGTCTTTTAAAAATTAAATTTTTCAACAAAATCTGTTACAAATATTAGAAGGCCCAGCTGAAGGAAAGCCAGAAAAATATATTCCCAAAAAAACACCCTTTGGAGAGACTTATTTCGGCGAAGGTATTAAAAATATGGATGAATAGAAAGGAAGTTTGTGACCCAATGAAAGAAAAGCATTATTTTTATATGCACAAATTTTATAGTTTGGTAATTTCCCTTTTTTTTGAATTTTTGGTTATACAAAATATTGTAAATCAGACGTCGGTGCTAGTATTGTTCTGACAACGAAGATTTTCGGCAAATTACATGTACACAACACGATCGCATACGAACCTCTAAACAAGAGCATCAAAAATACAAATATTTTATTTAGTTGCTTGACAGCATTCAACAAAGCAGGTTGATGTCGCTTTGTTAAAGAAATTGCAAACACAACTGGAAAAAACAAAAACAACTTGCAAAAGCAAGAGCATAATTTACAAAAACAACGTACACTGTAAATAATTTTCTAGAATGCATAACAATGAAAGTAAATAAGTTTATCTTGTTTCATACTTTTTTTGTACATTTTAATTAGAAATGTTGTTGCTATGTAAAGAAATTATCATTCTTAAGTACATTGATTACACATTGTTTATAAATATTCGCATTTTACAGTAATGCAATTTAATCTTCAAAATTAAAAATAACCAAATATTTTTTTCAGTGCAATTTCAATGAAAAAATGCCAATAGTGTGTGTGTAGTGGTGATTTTTTATCTGCCTCTCTATCCGCCGGTTTATGTTGTAAATGAATTGTTAAACTAATTATAATTTTTTTTCTCTATTGTTACTCGGTATATAATTCCTGCTATTTAAGTTATAAATTTGAATTGTATTATTATTTGATTTGTTGTTGATGCTGGTAGTTTATACATACACATATCATGTTGCACATTGCTGCAAGGTGGGCGGTATGTTAGTGCCAGTTGTTTAACATACTTATTTTATGTCAACTACTGTAGTTCGGTATGGCGCCATCTGTTGCTCACTAGGTGTACAACAATGGTTATTCATTAACAAACGCCTTAGTTGATACTAATAAATGCAACTCTTGATGCGTTTATCTACCACTAACTTAACTATAATTTTTTATCTAAGTTTTTTTTGTGGCATTGATCATCCAACAGCAGCATCAACAGCATTAAAAACCTTTTTTTTAAATAAAATTTTGTTAAAAGAAAAAAAAACTAAGGTGTTTTAAATAATCAACGGTATAGTACCAAAATTCAGGAGTATTGGTGTGCTCAATATAAAATATATGTTACAAAAAAGGGCTTAATAGAAACAGCAAATTGCCGGCAGCAAGTGGTCCCATTAAATCTTGTGGCTGTCATCACAGGATAGTGGCCCGAACAATGCTCTAAAATGGTGCATAAATGACTGTCATAGCATGAAAACTGCCAATGTTATTCACAACCATATCGGAACCTCAAATTACCGCCTTTTTAAACCTGGGAAAATAATTCTATCGATTTATCCAATTGGCCATTTTCTAAAAATACATTATGCAATAAATTATATACCAAACAAATGGCAATTTTAATGCTTTAAAATGGTGCATAAACGACTGTCCTAGCACGAAAATTGCCAAAGTTATTTAATGCCTAAATGACTGTCTAAATGACTTTGCAGTCATATCGGAACCTCAAATTACCGCGTTTTTAAAGCTTTGAAAATAATCCTACCGATCTATCCAATTGGCTATTTTCTAAAAAAATATTATGCAATAAATTATATACCAAAACAAATGTCAACTATGATGCAATAAAAAGATATATAAACGACTGCTATAACATGAAAACTATAAATGATATTTGCAACCATATCGGTTCTCACACATCCTCCCTTCTTCGGTTGATGAGCTTGATCAAGAAGCGATTTGGTCGACGGAATAATATTCGATAAACACTGTCATCGAGAGTTACTATCATGTTCGTTCTACGAGTAGATGAGGTGAGACGGTTGCGTATTATTGACAACAGTTCATCAATTATGGTTTGAGGAAGATTTCCTGCTTCCACAATATCTTCCAAAGTATTCGACAGTGTTGAAGAGGATATGTCATTCGTTGAATTTGTTCCCATAGATTGTTGGCGTTCTTGGTTTTGTGACTCGATCCATTTTTCGACTAAGTCAATTTTCTCGAAACCTTCTTCACTAGCAGTAGTTATATTGGTAGATGTTACTGGTCCTGGCTCCTCTATCAATATTACGTCTGGTGTTGGGATACGCACCTCCATTGCTGATAATGTTGAAGATGTTGAGGAAGATGACGTTGATGATGACGACGATGTTGACGCTGATGATGATGTAGTGGATGATGAAAGCGTTTGCAATGTTTGCGTAACTCGATTATCCCTTCCGGTAATGGACAGACTTTCAAAAGACTTAACGGTCTCTCTGACACTAATGTTTTCATCCCCTGGGCTCCGGGAGTTATGAAATCCTTCCCTTAAGAACGAAGGTATCTTTGGAGTAGGTGGACACATGGTAGATTCAGCGGTTGCAAAGAAACCAAATGATGCCTCAGAAGAACTTGATTTCTTGGACAGTGTTCCTTTGAAAGATTTTGGGATCTTCGGGGTTATAGGCCTAAACTCAGCTATAGGTTGACTAGAAAACCGAATCTTTCTTCTTGGTGAGTCATTTGAGGTGGATTGGTTCATACTAGCCTCCAAGGCTTCATCTTGTGAAGTAGGGTGGTATGGTTGATCCGAGATCTGCTCTTGAGGAGTGCTTTTAATCAATTAGGTGTATCTAATCACCCCCTCTACTACTTTAAGATCTCCTAGAACATTCCGATGTCTTTCCACCGTATCTACCGACATAAAATAACGTTTAGGTGGTTGATCTTCTTCCTTGTGAGGTAGAGGTTGACGTTGTTGTTGACACATTCCAAAGAATCGCAGCCTTAAATTACCGCATTTCTAAACCTGTACCAATAAATATACCGATCTATCCTATTTTTGTAAAAATTCATTATGCCACAAATTATACACCAAAATAAAGTGCAACTGTAATGCTTTAAAATGATGCATAAACGATTGTCCTGGCATGAAAACTGTCAAAGTTATTTGCAACTATATCGGAACCTCAAATTACAGCGTTTTTAAAGATAGTCTTTAACATAGACAATTCTACCGATCCTTCAAATTGACCATTTTTTAGACAAACACATTATGCCACAAATGATATACCAAATTAAAGTGCAATCATAATGCTTTAAAATGCATAAATGACTGCCATAGCATGAAAACTGTCAAAGTTATTCACAACCATATTGGCACCTCAAAATACCGCCTTTTTAAACCTGGGAAAATAATTCTACAGATCTATCCAATTCGACATTTTCTAAAAATACATTATGCAATAAATTATATACCAAAACAAATGGCAATTTTAATGTTTTAAAATGGCATAAACGACTGTCGTAGCACGAAGACTACCAAAGTTAATTGCAGCCATATCGAAACCTCAGATTACTGCTTTGATATATAGAACAATAATTCTACCGATCTATTAAATTGACCAATTTGTAAAAACACACATTATGCTACAAATGATATACCATATTAAAGTGCAATACTAATGTTTTAAAATGATGCATAAATGACTGTCATAGCACGAAAACTGTCAAAGTTATTCACAACCATATCGGAACCTCAAAATACCACATTTTTAAACCTGGGAAAATAATACTACCGATCTATACAATTGGCCATTTTCTAAAAATACATTATGCAATAAATTATATACCAAAACAAATGGCAATTTTAATGCTTTAAAATGGTGCATCAACGACTGTCCTAGCACGAAAACTGCCAAAGCTAATTGCCACCATATCGGAACCTCAGATTACTGCATTTGATACATAGAACAATAATTCTACCGATCTATCAAATTGACCAATTTGTAAAAACACACATTATGCTACAAATAATATACCATATTAAAGTGCAATTCTTATGTTTTAAAATGATGCATAAATGACTGTCATAGCATGAAAACTGTCAAAGTTATTCACAATGTAACGACGGAATTTCTCCTCAACGCTGGGGTAGCTCAGCGTTGTCCAAGATCGTACAGAAATTTATTAATAAAAACAAATTATGATTATTTTTTCTTTAATCGTTATAAAAAAATCATATTTATTAAAAGGATAATTAAAGAGAAATATAAACATTTAACACTTAATACGCGCACTAATTAAAAAAAAAAAAAAAAAAACATATTTAATAACAAAGCAGGCTAAGCCAACTCCGCATTGTTATTTTTATATTTTTTATAAGTAAACTAGCCAACAAACTAGTTAACTCACCAACAGCCAATATCCAACTGCCCCTTGTATTATTGTTGATCTTTTTTTTTATATATAAACACACATTTGACAGAATGGTACAACTCTGTTGTAGAGTTGTAGTTACACAAAACAAATCATTCACAATAGACGACTATTTGAATTTAACGGACAAACATTTAATATAATAAAATTATTTTATTTAACATAAATTCATTGTAAAACATAAAATTAATAAGTTTTTTTTGTTGGTGGAACCAAAACACGGGTACCAACTTTGGTTCTCACACATCCTCCCTTCTTCGGTTGATGAGCTTGATCAAGAAGAGATTTGGTCGACGGAATAATATTCGATAAACACTGTCATCGAGAGTTACTATCATGCTCGTTCTACGAGTAGATGAGGTGAGACGGCTGCGTATTCTTGACAACAGTTCATCAATTATGGTTTGAGGAAGATTTCCTGCTTCCACAATATCTTCCAAAGTATTCGACAGTGTTGAAGAGGAAATGTCATTCGTTGAATTTGTTCCCATAGATTGTTGGCGTTCTTGGTTTTGTGACTCGATCCATTTTTCGACTAAGTCAATTTTCTCGGAACCTTCTTCACTAGCAGTAGTTATATTGGTAGATGTTAGTGGTCCTGGCTCCTCTATCAATATTACGTCTGGTGTTGGGATACGCACCTCCATTGCTGATAATGTTGAGGAAGATTACGTTGATGATGACGACGGTGATGATGTATTGGATGATGAAAGCGTTTGCAATGCTTGCGTAACTCGATTATCCCTTCCGGTAATAGACAGACTTTCAAAAGACTTAACGGTCTCTCTGACACTAATGTTGTCATCCCCTGGGCTCCGGGAGTTATGAAATCCTTCCCTTAAGAACGAAGGTATCTTTGGAGTAGGTGGACACATGGTAGATTCAGCGGTTGCAAAGAAACCAAATGATGCCTCAGAATAACTTGATTTCTTGGACAGTGTTCCTTTTAAAGATTTTGCGATCGTCGGGGTTATAGGCCTACCCTCAGCTATAGGTTGACTAGAAAACCGAATCTTTCTTCTTGGTGAGTCATTTGAGGTGGATTGGTTCATACTAGCCTCCAAGGCTTCATCTTGTGAAGTAGGGTGGTGTGGTTGATCCGAGATCTGCTCTTGAGGAGTGCTTTTAATCAAGTAGGTGTATCTAATCACCCCCCCTACCATTTTAAGATCTCCTAGAACATTCCGATGTCTTTCCACCGTATCTACCGACATAAAATAACGTTTGGGTGGTTGATCTTCTTCTTTGTGAGGTAGAGGTTGACGTTGTTGGTGATGAGGATGTTGAGGATAACAAAATTTGTTGAGGAACACCTTCCAAAGAATCGGAGCCTTAAATTACCGCATTTCTAAACCTGTAGCAATAAATATACCGATCTATCCTATTTTTGTAAAAATTCATTATGCCACAAATTATACACCAAAATAAAGTGCAACTGCAATGCTTTAAAATGATGCTTAAACGATTGTCCTGGCATGAAAACTGTCAAAGTTATTTGCAACTATATCGGAACCTCAAATCACAGCGTTTTTAAACATAGTTTTTATCATAGACAATTCTACCGATTCTTTAAATTGACCATTTTTTAGACAAACACATTATGCCACAAATGATATACCAAATTAAAGTGCAATCATAATGCTTTAAAATGATGCATAAATGACTGTCATTGCACAGTGGGGCAGAATGAAAATTTTTTGGAAATAAATCTGGCATTTCTAAACGGCTGATCCGATCGCGATAAAATTTGGCGTGAGCATAGCCAAGGAGTATTCGAGTTTAAGTTTTGAAGATGAACCCCGCAGATGCCCCACGGACGGAGCTGTGGCAGATGCCCCACAGCCAATATCCAACTGCCCCTTGTATTATTGTTGATCTTTTTTTTATATGTAAACACACATTTGACAGAATGGTACAACTCTGTTGTAGAGTTGTAGTTACACAAAACAAATCATTCACAATAGACGACTATTTGAATTTAACGG
>NC_060950.1:46664204-46665315 GCF_022045245.1 Lucilia cuprina | reverse complement strand
AGAGAGATTTCGGTTCCTATAAAAGAGATAGAGATATTAGCTTACACGAAACTAGTTTATGTCAAATTTCATAAATCTACTAGTATTTTTAAGCCAGTACTGAGCTTTGAAGTCATTTTCTGAAGGAGCCTTATATGGGGGTAGCGTCAATTATAGACCGATCTCTGCAAAATTTTGTAGAACGATCTTAGTTCCTACAGGTCAGGTTTATATCGAATTTCATCGCTTTACACGTTTTTTATTGTTTTGCACGTTTTTTTTGATGGGCTCGATCCACATATGGTGGGTAGGGTCAATTATAGACCGATCCACATAAAATTTGGTGGAAAGGTTTTGGTTCCTAAGATGCATACTTATGTCAAATTTCTTCGCTATATTCGTATTTTTACGCCCATAATTAACATTAAAGTCGTTTTCTGAAGGGGGCCTTATATAGGGGAAGGGTCAACCGATCCACATGAAATTTGGTAAATTTTGACTTGTATAAATCTTACTTCTGTGTAATTTCATTGGTATAATCCGATTTTTAAGCCAGTAATGAGCATTAAAAAAATTTTATGGGGGGACTTCTTGTGGGGGGAAGGGTCAACTATGGACCGATCCACATAAAATTTAGTAGAGAGATATTGCCTAGTATAAAACTTATTTCTGAGAAATTTGGTAAAGAGATTTTGGCTAGTATAAAACTTACTTCTGTTAAATTTCATCGCTTTAGTCGTATTTTTAAGCAAGTAATGAGCGTTATAGTAATTTTATGGAGGGTATTTATATGAGGGGTAGGGTCAATTATGGACCGATCCACATACAATTTCATTAAGATTTTTGGCTGGTAAGATACTTCCTTACATCAAATTTCATCGCTATATTCGGTTGTTTAAGCCAGTAATGAGCGTTAAAGTCATTTTTTGAAGGGGACCTTATATGGTCCATAATTGACCCTACTAATTATGCACCGATCCACATAAAATTTCATAGAAATGTTTTGGCCAGTAAGAAACTTACCTATGTCAAATTTCATCGCTATACTTGTATTTTTAAGCGAGTAATGAGGGTTAAATCATATTCTGAAGGGACCTTATATGGGGGGTAGGGTCAATTATGGACCGATCCA
>NC_060950.1:46661256-46664104 GCF_022045245.1 Lucilia cuprina | reverse complement strand
CAATATATTTATTAAACATATCCCAATAGCAATAAATAGCAATAGCCCAGTTTGTATTGTTTAGATTTCATTAGATTTTCAGTCTTGGAAGACTTTGTTTTCTTTTTTTTGTTTATGTAGGATTTTGAGGTCACGTATGGTCAAGAACCCTCCCAATCCGGCGAGCTCAGCCATGAGCATACTGACCCACACAAAAGATAATTAAAATTCAATTATTTTAAATACTTAAATTTAAAAAAAAAAAATTACTACATAAATAGAAATGGCGCCCAACGATTTCGGCAGTAATGTCGTTTTCGAGTTTTTTTATTTTCTTAGATTTGTCTTTATCTGATTATGATTTGATATATAATTTGGTCAGATATATTGTAATCTATTTCTCCATTTTTTAATACTAACGTTTTACTTTTTAACTAGTCTTATGTGGTACTTTTACCCATGTTGCAGAGAAAAGTCAATTTTATTACACCTATATTTGTTTTTTTATGGAAGTAAGTCATTCGAGATTTTGTCCCTTTTAAATCTTGTCTAGCTGCTTTCATTAGATAGAATTGTTTTCATCACTTTTGTTTCAATAGTTGATTAATATTTTGTGTAAGTCATGTAGTATTTTGTTCAAATAGAGAACAACATTTGCGACACATTAATATGATCATGGAAAATTTAGTTTTAAATATGTATATGGAGGTGGGATAAGTTTTGTTTATAAAATATTAGTCTTTGTCTACTATATTCGTAATTGAAGTGAAGTTAAGCATTACCCCAAACTTAAATGAATATATTTTGTAATTACACAGCTATTTGAATTTTGTTTAAAGTTTTTTTTAAGTTATGTCAAAGAGAAAGGGCAGGCCAAAAATTAATGAGGAGCCAATAAGTGATAGCCAGATAGACTACACATTTGATGAAAATTCAGAAAATCCTTTTGTACCTAGGCCACGAGTGAGTGAGAGTCCTATTCTAACTAGAGCAAGAGCTCGAAACCTACATGTACCAGGACCTATGGATAATAGTCTTCTTTACAAACAGTCGAACCAGCAGTCAATATGGGTAATGAAAATGACACTAATAGTTTAACAAGTGGTTCTCAACCAATCCCATCAAGTAGTGGTAACGATCTAAATGTTTTAACTTCTAGATTGGAACGTGTTCTAACACTTAACCATAACGCTTTTATGGGAGAAATATCCAATTTACGACAATCCTTGTTAGAAGGCTTTAGTAGAATCCTCTTCAGTATAACCAACCCCCAATGAATCCTAGTAATGCTAGCAATAATAGAAATGAGGCAAACAACATTTCGTTCCACAATCAAAGCATTAATTCAAACTCAAGCAGAAGTAATTGCTCAACTGATTCGGTTAGGATGGACGAATGGAACATCACATATGATGGCTCTGATGATGTTAGCGATTTTCTATTCAAAGTCGATGCCCTCAAAAATAGATACTGTTGTTCTGACGAGTATATAAGTTCAAACTTTCAGACTCTTTTAAAAGGCAAAGCCGATTCTTGGTTCTGGTCATTCCTGAAACAGAATCCAAACGCTAAGTATGATGAAATAAAAATTGCTTTAACTAAACAGTATGGTAAAATGGAAAATGACTGTGATAAACTTGTGAGGATGATAGAACGCCATTAATTGCCAAAAGAATCATTTGATGACCATTTTTCCGAGATGATTTCTATGAACTCACGTCTTTCGCTACCAATGAGTGAGAATAAAATGATAGACTTAATAAAGAATAATGTTAAATAATCTTTTGGTTCACTGTTATTTGCGACTGATCTATTTAGCCTGGATCATTTAAGGGATTGTGCAAGAAAGGCGGAAAAATATGTCGTTAGGAAACAACAGCTTAGATTTCAGAACAGACATATTTCAGAAATAGAATCCAGTGAGAACACAGAAGAATTAGCTGATGAGGATAAAGAAGAAATAGCTGCGTTTAGATATCAATGTAATCATACCAAGGAATGTAAGGATGTGGACACACGACACTTTAAGTGTTGGAACTGTGACCAAGTCGGACACTCGTTTTACGACTGTCCATCGGAAAAGCGTAACCTATTTTGCTTTAGATGTGGGGAGAAAAATATCACTACTCCTCAGTGTAAAAATCATTCAAAAAACAGGAATCTGAACGAGTAGAAGAGGGTCCCTCGTTTTCATACAAAAATCCCTCTAATATTGATTTTGGAACACAATTTGACAATCCTGGACTTAAAAAGGCTAATGATATAGAGTTATTTACGGTTTTGACTAGAGACACAAGTACAAGTAAAGATTTCGAATTAGATAATAATAAACAAATTGAGGATTCTTTTCACCACAGAATGTTAAAGTATAAACAAGCTAAGGCAAGGATATATAAGGATAATCTGGTACCGAAGAAAATAATCAAATGTAGGGAAAGATATAATAGAAGAAGAGAATTTGTGAGAATAATAGAGTCAACAGTTTTGAATGAAATAAGGGATAACAGGCCATATGCAAAAGTTTATTTTGGTACTGTTGAATTATTTGGACTCCTCGATTCTGGAGCCTCAATCAGTGTGTTAGGGAAAGGTTGTTTAGAACTTTTAGCGAACCTTAAATTGGACTATACTTCAATTTACACCACGTTAAAAACAGCCGATGGCGGCAAACAAAATGTCATTGGTTTCCTAGAGATAAAAACTAATTACAATAATGATTCAAAAAATATACTTTTCTATTTAGCCCCTAGCTTGAAACAGTCTTTATATTTAGGCATCAATTTTTGGAAAATTTTCAATATTGCTCCTGAACTTTTTGTATCGGATATTTCATTGGACAGTGAAACATTCGGCAATGATATTAACAGTA
>NC_060950.1:46660085-46661156 GCF_022045245.1 Lucilia cuprina | reverse complement strand
GTCAACAGGCTATTAAAATGAATCATGTATTTAACTCATATCACGGAGGTTTCGCAAAACCGTTGAACAGGATAAGAGAGAAATACTTTTGGCCAAAAATGTCCCGTGATATTAAACGGTATGTCTCTAATTGTGAAGTTTGTAAACTTGTCAAACCCACAAACCAAACACTTAGGCCAGCTATGGGTCGACAAGTTATTTCTAAACGTCCATTTCAGAGGATATATATGGACTTATTAGGTCCACACCCTCGAACAAAAATGGGTAATTCGACCGTTTTCGTTGCAATAGACCATTTTACCAAATATATATTCTTAAAGCCGCTTAAAAAGGCAACAAGTTCCGCCATAATAAAATTTCTAGAAGAAAATATTTTCCACCAGTTTGGAGTCCCACAATATGTTCACTCAGATAACGGAAAACAATTCGTGTCGTCACAAATGAAGGATTTTCTAAATGTTTACGGTATTTACCATATAAAGACAGCATTATACTCACCACAAGCTAATGTGTCTGAAAGAACAAACCGTGAATTTCTTGTAAAACTTCGCATTTTATTAAAAGAAAAGCAAGACAGGTGGGACTTGTACGTTTCTAAGATTGCTAATATTTTAAGGAGTGATTACCACATGCCATTAAGTGTTCACCATATTTTTGTACATTTGGCTACAACATGATTACACATGGATCTGCATATCCACTCTTACAGAAAATAAATTGTTTAGATGAACCTCAAGGTAATATTATTCCCAATGATTGTAGAATGTCTAACCTACATGAAAAAGTAAAATTTAGTTATTGCTCACGAAAACTCTTCAAAAAGGTACAATTTGAGAAGTAGGGACATTTGTTATAAACCTGAACAGGAAGTGTTAAGGAAATGTTTTAAACAATCAGACACGAAGAAAGGAATAAATGATAAACTTCTACCACCTTATATTAAATGTAAAATAAGAAAAAAAGTTACCTTAATTACTTTATATAAAATATATAAACTTAATATTAACGAATTAATTATACTAACTTAAAATATAAATGTAGTTTAATTTTATAAATTATCGAAAATGGCAA
>NC_060950.1:46656067-46659985 GCF_022045245.1 Lucilia cuprina | reverse complement strand
CGGTATACTTTAAGGTGGGTATTGGACCAATATTTTTGTATGTTACAAACATCAGCACAAACGTATAATACCCTCCCCACTATAGTGGTGTAGGGTATAAACATATTTAATAACAAAGCAGGCCAAGCCTACTCCGCATTGTTATTTTTATATTTTTTTATAAGTAAACTAGCCAACAAACTAGTTAACTCACCAACAGCCAATATCCAACTGCCCCTTGTATTATTTTCTACGAGCACACAGACGCACACTTACATGTAAACACACATTTGACAGAATGGTACAACTCTGTTGTAGAGTTGTAGTTACAAAAACAAATCATTCACAATAGACGACTATTTGAATTTAACGGACAAACACATTACACAAAACATTTAATATAACAAAATTATTTTATTTAACACAAATTCAATGTAAAACATAAAATTAATAAGTTTTTTTGTTGGTGGAACCAAAACACGGATACTAACTTTTGTTCTCACAACAACCATATCGGAACCTCAAATTACCGCCTTTTTAAACCTGGGAAAATAATTCTACCGATTTATCCAATTGGCCATTTTCTAAAAATACATTATGCAATAAATTATTTACCAAAACAAATTGCAATTTTAATGCTTTAAAATGGTGCATAAACGACTGTCCTCGCAAGAAAACTGCCAAAGTTAATTGCAACCATATCGGAAACTCAGATTACAGCGTTTATTAAACATAGAACAATAATTCTACCTATCTATCAAATTGACCAATTTGTAAAAACACACATTATGCTACAAATGATATACCATATTAAAGTGCAATCATAATGCTTTAAAAAATGCCTAAATGACTGTCCTGGCATAAAAACTGTCAATGTTATTTGCAGCCATATTGGAACCTCAAAATACCGTGTTTTTAAAGCTGTGAAAATAATTCTACCCATCTATCCTAATGGACATTTTCTAGAAAGATTTTATGCAATAAATTATATACCAAAACAAATGGCAACTATAATGCAATAAAAAAATATATAAACGACTGCTATAACATGAAAACTATAAATGATATTTGCAACCATATCGGAGGCTTAAATTACCGCATTTCTAAACCTTTACCAATAAATATACCGATCACAAAACAAAGTGCAACTGTAATGCTTTAAAATGATGCATAAACGATTGTCCTGCCATGAAAACTGTCAAAGTTATTTGCAACCATATCGGAACCTCAAATCACATCGTTTTTAAACATAGTTTTTAGCATAGACAATTCTACCGATCCTTCAAATTGACCATTTTTTAGACAAACACATTATGCCACAAATGATATACCAAATTGAAGTGCAATCATAATGCTTTAAAATTATGCATAAAAGACTGTCATAGTATGAAAACTGTCAATGTTATTCACAGCCATATCGGAACCACAAATTACCGCCTTTTTTAACCTGGGAAAATAATTCTACCGATATATCCTATTGGCCATTTTCTAAAAATACATTATGCAATAAATTATACACCAAAACAAATGGCAATTTTAATGCTTTGCTTTAAAATGGTGCATAAACGACTGTCGTAGCACGAAAACTGCCAAAGTTAATTGCAACCATATCGGAACTGCGTTTGATATATAGAACAATAATTCTATCAATCTATCAAATTGACCAATTTGTAAAAACACACATTATGCTACATATGATATGCCATATAAAAGTGCAATCCTAATGCTTTAAAATAATGGATAAATGACTGTCATAGCATGAAAACTCTCAATGTTATTTGCAACCATATCGGAACCTCAAATTAACGCGTTTCTAAGCAAAGAACAATAATTCTACCGATCCATCAAATTGACAATTTTTTAGACGAAAAGATTATGCCACAAATGATATACCAAATTAAAGTGCAATCATAATGCTTTAAAATGATGGATAAATGACTGTCGTAGCATGAAAACTGTCAAAGTTATTCACAACCATATCGGAACCTCAAATTACCACCTTTTTATACCTGGGAAAATAATACTACAGATCTATTCAATTGGCCATTTTCTAAAAATACATTATGAAATAAATTATTTACCAAAACAAATGGCAATTTTAATGCTTTAAAATGATGCATAAACGACTGTCGTAACACGAAAACTGCCAAAGTTAATTGCAAACATATCTTAACCTCAGTTTAGAGCGTTTTTTAAACATAGAACAATAATTCTACCGATCTATCAAATTGACCAATTTTTAAAAACACACGTTAAGCTACAAATGATATACCATATTAAAGTGCAATCATAATGCTTTAAAATGATGCCTAAATGACTGTGAAAACTGTCAATGTTTTTTGCAGCCATATCGGAACCTTAAATTACCGCGTTTTTAAAGCTGTGAAAATAATTCTACCGATCTATCCAATTAGCCATTTTCTAAAAATATATTATGCAACAAATTATATACCAAAACAAATGGCAACTATGATGTAATAAAAAGATATATAAACGACTGCTATAACATGAAAACTATAAAAGATATTTGCAAACATATCGGAACATTAAATTACCGCATTTCCAAACCTGTACCAATAAATATACCGATCTATCTAATTTTTGTAAAAATTCATTATGCCACAAATTATACACCAAAACAAACTGCAACAGTTATGATATAAAATGTTGCATAATTGACTGTCATAGCGTGAAAAATGTCAAAGTTATTCACAACCGTATCGGAATCTCAAATTACCTGCTTTTTAAACCTTGGAAAATAATACTACCGATCTATCCAATTGGCCATTTTCTAATAATACATGATGCAATAAATTATATACCAAAACAAAACAAATTTTAATGCTTTAAAATGGTGCATAAACGACTGTCCTAGCACGAAAGGTGCCAAAGTAAATTGCAGCCATATCGGAACCTCAGATTACTACATTTGGTACATAGAACAATAATTCTACCGATCTATCAAATTGACCAATTAGAAAAAACACACATTATGCTACAAATGATATACCATATTAAAGTGCAATCCTAATGTTTTAAAATAATGCATAAATGACTGTCATAGCAAGAAAACTGACGTAGTTATTCACAACCATATCGGAACCTAAAATTACCGCCTTTTTAAACCTGGGAAAATAATTCTATCGATTTATCCAATTGGCCATTTTCTAAAAATACATTATGCAGTAAATCATATACCAAAACAAATGACAATTTTAATGCTTTAAAATGGTGTATAAACGACTGTCCTAAGACGAAAACTGCCAAAGTTGATTGCAACTATATCGAAACCTCAGATTACTGCGTTTATTAAACATAGAACAATAATTCTACCGATCTATCAAATTGACCAACACATTATGCCACAAATGCCACACATAATGCTTTAAAATGATGCATAAATGACTGTCATAGCACAAAAACTGTCAAAGTTATTCACATCCATATCAGAACCTCAAACTACCGCGTTTTTAAAGCTGTGAAAATAATTCTACCGATCTATCCAATTGGCCATTTTCTAAAAATATATTATATACCAAAACAAATGGCAACTAAAATGCAATAAAAAGATATATAAACGATTGCAATAATAAGAACACTATAAAATATATTTGCAACCATATCGGAGCCTTAAATTACCGCATTTCTAAACCTGTACCAATAAATATTCCGATCTATCCTATTTTTGTAAAAACTCATTATGCCACAAATTATACACCAATACAAAATGCAACAATAATGCTTTAAAATGATGCATAAACGATTGTCCTGGCATAAAAACTGTCAATGCTATTTGCAGCAATATGGGAACCTCAAATCACAGCGTTTTTGAACATAGAACAACAATTCTACCGATCCATCAAATTGACCATTTTTTAGACGAACGCATTATGCCACAAATGATATACCAAATTAAAGTGCAATCATAATGCTCTAAAA
>NC_060950.1:46654399-46655967 GCF_022045245.1 Lucilia cuprina | reverse complement strand
TAAACTCAATGGACCGGAATGACTACGAAAATAAAATTATTACTACAAAAGCCCGTTCATAGTCATAAGTTAAAAAGAGCAAATCTAATAACAAAACATATTTTAAACACTATACTCAAATTCAGCTCTATTAGATGTTATTTAAGAGCTGTTCTCTGTACCCTCCCAATACCTGTGTTCTAAAAAACAATATTATTTAGAACCCCTTGAAAAACACTTAACCTAATCCATTATTTACCCTAGAAAACACATAACTTTATATTCAGCTCGACATTTTAGTAATTTAAATATTTATTCAATTAAATTATTCTAAACATTTTTAAAATTTAAAGTTTTATAGAATTCTTGCTTATATAGTAAACTTTCAACAATAGAAATAACAATAATACTACGTAATTGGTGACAAAATAGTGAGAGCATTCAATAACAAAATATAATTTTAATAAATTTGAAATATAAACCGAAAACGTTTACGTTTTATGACCGGTTACGAATGTAAATGTTTCAGAAAAAAAACCTGATGTAACAATGTAAATAGGTATGTTGCAAAGATTTAACTAACAGTATGTAACTTAATATGTAAGTAAAACAAGAATGGTTAATAAACAAAAGCTTTTCTAAATGAGATTAATCATATTTAGTGATAATAATAGCAGAACTTTACTTTTTCAGCAACATTGTTGCTTGCTTATGATGTAATTTGATACTCATTATTGCTTTCTTACATATTTATTTACTTTTATTTATGATCAATATTAGAGGTATGCAGTAATATGGGACTCACCAAACATGTAATTTCTCGACGATCTGGAAGGCCTCCTAGAGCTCGATGAACATGCTGCAGTTTAGGTTGATAATGCTGTAAATACTTGTTTACATAAAATTACATCAAATTTACTAACATTAATTATCTTAAAGTTTAGCTTACGATTGAATTAACCAATGCTCACACTTAACAAAATAAATTAAATCAAATTAGAGTTTTTCTTAATTAAAGTACAAATTAATGGACATATTTTAATTCATACGCTCAAGTTTTTAAAGTGTTAAATTATTTACAAGATTCTCATGTTTTCGTTTTTGTTTTAATTGTTTGTTACAATGTTTAAATTAAAGAATGGTGTGATGATACTTAGGTTATAGAATGATCATTATCGATCAATTGTTTTAATCTATGGAATATTCAGTATTTTACTTTGTGTTTGATTTCGTATTTTGTTAAAATTTAGGGTTTAAGTAATAAAAATGAGAAGAGAAAGAGGGAATAAACAAATTAACAAATTTGTAACATTATGAGTGGGTAGTAACCTAACACTATCCGTATGGAATTTTCAGTTTATTAACGATGGAATCTTATATTTATAATATTCAGATATTAAGTAGTTTTAAGTATTTATAAGCATTTGAAATAAAATTTACACCAGTTTTTGTATGAAATTCTGTAGAAACAATGAAATCTTTGTTTTTAAGAAATTGAGTTTCTAGGTACTTTACAACAATGAATTGAAATTGAAAATGTTTGTAATACTGAATCACGATTTGGAATTACTCTTTTGAGGTTTAGCAAA
>NC_060950.1:46632647-46654299 GCF_022045245.1 Lucilia cuprina | reverse complement strand
ATAAATTTAATGAAAATGGATTTATAATTGACCTTACCAAGGTCCCCTTCTGAAAATGACTTTAAGACTTATTACTAACCCAAAAATGTGAGTACATCAGTAAAATTCGACATAAACATGAATGATTTGATGGTGGATATATAAGATTCGGCATAGCCGAATATAACACTCTTACTTGTTACAAATTGGTCAATTTGATAGATCGGTAGAATTATTGTTCTATATATCAAATGCAGTAATCTGAGGTTCCGATATGGCTGCAATTAACTTTGGCAGTTTTCGTGCTACGTCAGTCGTTTATGCACCATTTTAAAGCATTAAAATTGCCATTTGTTTTGGTTTATAATTTATTGCATAATGTATTTTTAGAAAATGGCCAACTGGATAAATTGATAGAATTATTTTCCCAGGTTTAAAAAGGCTGTAATTTGAGGTTCCGATATGGTTGTGAATAGCTTCGAAAGTTTTCATGCTATGACAGTCATTTATGCATTATTTTAAAGCATTAAGATGGCACTTTAATTTGGTATATCATTTGTGGCATAATGTGTTTGTCTAAAAAATGGTCAATTTGAAGGATCGGTAAAATTGTCTATGTTAAAAACTATGTTCAAAAACGTTGTGATTTGAGGTTCCGATATGGTTGCAAATAACTTTGACAGTTTTCATGCCAGGACAATGGTTTATGCATCATTTTAAAGTATTACAGTTGCACTTTGTTTTGGTGTATAATTTGTGGCAAAATTAATTTTTACAAAAATTGGATAGATCGGTATATTTATTGGTACAGGTTTAGAAATGCGGTAATTTAAGACTACGATATGGTTGCAAATATCATTTATAGTTTTCATGTTATAGCAGTCGTTTATATATCTTTTTATTACATTATAGTTGCCTTTTGTGTTGGTATATAATTTATTGCAAAATATATTTTTAGAAGATGGCCAATTAGATAGATCGGTAGAATTATTTTCACAGCTTTAAAAACGCGGTAGTTTGAGGTTCCGATATGGCTGCAAATAATATTGACAGTTTTCACGCTATGAAAGTCATTTATGAATTATTTTAAAGCATTATTATTGTGCTTTAATATGGTATATCATTTGTAGCATAATGTGTGTTTTTACAAATTGGTCAATTTGATAGATCGGTAGAATTATTGTTCTATATATCAAATGCAGTAATCTGAGGTTCCGATATGGCTGCAATTAACTTTGGCAGTTTTCGTGCTACGAAAATGGTTTATGCACCATTTTAAAGCATTAAAATTGCCATTTGTTTTGGTATATAATTTATTGCATAATGTATTTTTAGAAAATGGCCAATTGGATAAATCGATAGAATTATTTTCCCAGGTTTAAAAAGGCGGTAATTTGAGGTTCCGATATCGTTGTGAATAACTTTGTCAGTTTTCATGCTATGACAAACATTTATGCATCATTTTAAAACATTATGATTACACTTTAATTTGGTATATCATTTGTGGCATAATGTGTTTGTCTAAAAAATGGTCAATTTGAAGGATCGGTAGAATTGTCTATGTTAAAAACTATGTTTAAAAACACTGTGATTTGAGGTTCCGATATGGTTGCAAATAACTTTGACAGTTTTCATGCCAGGACAATCGTTTATGCATCATTTTAAAGCATTACAGTTGCACTTTGTTTTGGTGTATAATTTGTGGCATAATGAATTTTTACAAAAATTGGATAGATCGGTATATTTATCGGTACAGGTTTAGAAATGCGGTAATTTAAGACTCCGATATGGTTGCAAATATCATTTATAGTTTTCATGTTATAGCAGTCGTTTATATATCTTTTTATTACATTATAGTTGCCTTTTGTTTTGGTATATAATTTATTGCATAATATATTTTTAGAAAATGGCCAATTGGATAGATCGGTAGAATTATTTTCACAGCTTTAAAAACGCGGTAGTTTGAGGTTCCGATTAACTGCAAATAATATTGACAGTTTTCACGATATGAAAGTCATTTATGAATCATTTTAAAGCATTATGATTGTACTTTAATATGGTATATCATTTCAGGATAACGTGTATTTTTAGAAATTGGTCAATTTGATAGATCGGTAGAATTATTGTTTGATGTTTAATAAACGCACTAATCTGAGGTTCCGATATGATTGCAATTAACTTTGGCAGTTTTCGTGCTAGGACAGTCGTTTATGCACCATTTTAAAGCATTATGATTGCACTTTAATTTAGTATATCATTAGTGGCATAATCTTTTCGTCTAAAAAATGGTCAATTTGAAGGATCGGTAGAATTGTCCATGTTAAAAACTATGATTAAAAACGCTGTGATTTGAGGTTCCGATATGGTTGCAAATAACTTTGTCAGTTTTCACGCCAGGACAATCGCTTATGCACCATTTTAAAGCATTACAGTTGCACTTTGTTTTGGTGTATAATTTGTGGCATAAGGAATTTGTACAAAAATTGGATAGATCGGTATATTTATTGGTACAGGTTTAAAAATGCGGTAATTTACGACTCCGATATGGTTGCAAATATCATTTATAGTTTTCATGTTATAGCAGTCGTTTATATATCTTTTTATTACATTATAGTTGCCTTTTGTTTTGGTATTTAATTTATTGCATAATATATTTTTAGAAAATGGCCAATTGGATAGATCGGTAGAATTATTTTCACAGCTTTAAGATCGCGGTAATTTAAGGTAACAAAACGGCTGCAAATAATATAGACAGATTTCACGCTATGACAGTCATTTAGGCACCATTTTAAAGCATTATGATTGCACTTTAATATGGTATATCATTTGTAGCATAATGTGTGTTTTTACAAATTGGTCAATTTGATAGATCAGTAGAATTATTGTTCTATGTTATGAGGTTAAGATATGGTTGCAATTAACTTTGGCAGTTTTCGTGCTAGGACAGTTGTTTATGCACCATTTGAAAGCATTAAAATTGCCATTTGTTTTGGTATATAATTTATTGCATAATGTATTTTCAGAAAATGGACAATTGGATAGATCGGTAGTATTATTTTCCCAGGTTTAAAAAGGCGGTAATTTGAGGTTCCGATATCGTTGTGAATAACTTTGACAGTTTTCATGCTATGACAGTCATTTATGCATCATTTTAGAGCATTATGATTGCACTTTAATTTGGTATATCATTTGTGGCATAATCTTTTCGTCTAAAAAATTGTCAATTTGATGGATCGGTAGAATTATTGTTCTATGTTTAAAAACGCGGTAATTTGAGGTTTCGATATGGTTGTGAATAACATTGACAGTTTTCATGGTATAACATTCTTTTATCCATCATTTTAAAGCATTATGATTGCACTTTGTTTTGGTGTATAATTTGTGGCATTATGAGTTTTTAAAAAAATAGGATAGATCGGTATATTTATTGGTACAGGTTTAGAAATGCGTTAATTTAAGGTTCCGATATGGTTGCAAATATCTTTTATAGTTTTCATGTTATTGCAGTCGTTTATATATCTTTTTCTTGCATTATAGTTGCCATTTGTTTTGGTATATAATTTATTGCATAACATATTTTTAGAAAATGGCCAATTGGATAGATCGGTAGAATTATTTTCCCAGGTTTAAAAAGACGGTAATTTGAGGTTCCGATATGGTTGTGAATAACTTTGAAAGTTTTCATGCTATTAATTTAAAATAAGGAAAGAACGACCGTGCGGTTTAAGGGTATATAGAAAACTCAATTTTATTTGCAATTTTATATATATTTTTATAATATTAAAACTAGCCTAAAATTCATCAACTATAAAACGATACATGTGGAACATTAGATCAGAAAACATTCTGATCATGAATTATGTATTTAATGTATTGTCAGAAAACAACCTACACTAACAATGCTTGTGCATTTGTTACAACCACCAGTCTATGCTCTGATGTGTGTTCGTTTCAACATAAACATTTACGATCAAGCATCTGACATAACGCATTAAACATTGAAACTATTTTATTGATTTTGGGCAAATACATAAAACTTCTAATTTATTGATACGTTTTATTGCCCGTATAATCTAAACACGCTTTTCTATTCCACATGCATAGTTTTCTATTTTAAATATAAAAATTCAATATACAAGATTGAACATTCTGCCGGACCTGAAAGCTCCTTGTCTTTCAGAACAAAACAGAACCAAATGAAAATTTAAAATTGAATTACTACATATATATATTTTTTAAACTTTATATATAACATAGCAATAACATATAAATTTTATATTACACCTTTTAGTTAAATTTTTTTTAAATATATTTTTCTTTCTTTTAAATCAAATTTTAGAAAACTTAAGTTCATAAAAAAATTAAAAAATTCCTAACTTAACTCTACCCTATATTATACGGGGAAGCGTAATGGTAGCTGGCAGATAGGTTGATGAAATATGGCACGTTCTTTTTAGTATCCAAAACAAGGTGATGATGTAAATAATGATCAAGCTTATTTTGTAATGATTAAGATGATGGCCCTCAGCTAATATCGGAAAACCAAGAATTGATGTTTCTTTAGGAATGTCTGGAATCTTGTACACCTCTACTTCACTGTTAAGCTTCAAGTGACTTATGTTAGGCATAAATGATGTTATATTCATAGAGGGGAACACATAATGAACAACTGTTGTATATGTATCATATGCCCACAAATGAAAATCTGCTGCTTCCAGATGACAATCTGATTCAATAGTTAATAGTCCTGAACCATGTAAAACAATATGTTGAGTTTTATCTTGACAAGTTTGTTCATATACCGAGAAACTCCACGTATTTGGTGTATATGTTTGACGCCAATAGATTTGCAGATTTTTAATTTCTATTTCACAGCTATCCGGAATTTGCTTAGCCCTGAGGAATAATTTGACCTCACAACTATTTACCGACCTGGTGTTGAACAATGGGTGTACTTGATGGCATAGCGTTAAGTCTCTCATCTTCTGGCAGTGCTCAAAGTTTCCATCATCTAAAATATAATACAGCGCCTTTCTCTTATCGATGAGGAAATATCTGCTGTTGGTGTGAATATTTTCCGAATATCCATCGTGAGTTATTGGATATTGGTATACTTCATATGCATCAAAGATTTCATGATTGATTAACGGCAGCTGAATGCTGAAAAGCACAAAATCTTCTGTTGTTCTGGTGAAAACTTTTGACACCTTAGCCAATTCTACAGGATCTTCCGTTGGCAGCCGCAAATTCTTGTTTAGGTTGACTTTAATAAGTTCAATTGGTTTTTTGAACTTTCTTATCGGAAGAATTCCATTGAGAAAATTTCCTTTAGCATTGAATATTGCCCCAATGAGATCATTTTGAATTCTTTCTAGTACCTCTAATGACGAAAGAATGTTGGCTATAGCTGCAACTCGAGTAGCTTCATCTTTGGTTTCATGGATTTCTCCTTCCAACACTTGTATGACTCCACTCAGCTTCGTTATGTCTTTAAATACAGCTTTATTTTGTTTGTGTATGACTTCCATTGTCATATCTTGCGCTGAAGATAAATTTCTAACAATGTTCAGTAAATATTCGTCTTTCGCAGCGTTTTCTTTTATCTTCATGGACACTTCTTCGGCATGTTCTTCGTCCATCAATCCAAACAGAGAATGAAATACACCACCCACAAACGGCAAGAATGATCTTTTTTGTCTTTTCTTTCATAAAGAGTCTGCAAATTCTGGTACGATGATGACTGGAACACTGCTTCTTTAGTTTCCAGCTTGCCGAGGGACATCATTGCTTCGCCCAAGGAATTCATTTCTGTAGTATACTCGCTTATGTTGATATGCACTGTTATACTCCATGATGTCTTCGTTAACCCAACCGTAGCTACCCTGTCGAAGAATATCCCTGCCTCATTCTTAAAGTTATTAATTTTAACTAAAGACCTAACTGGACTAATAATTGCTAACAATGTTAGTACTGTATACAAAATATTCTTATTTTTTATTTTATTTTTTTATACATATTTTTTTTTAAATTACGATTGTTATTATCATCATTATTATTTTTAGATTTTTTTGTTTTTAATAATTAATATATTATTATTATTATTAACAGATGGAATATTCATACTGTAATTTTTAGCAAAATTTGAAATATTTCTGGTTGGTATTTCCAGACTTTCATCTTCATTTTCATCAGTGGGAAAAGGACAAACATTGTGGACCGATCTTTTCGTTTCCCCATTGCTGGTCCTTACTTCCACCATTCTGCATAATCCATCCGAACTCGTTATAGTTCGGATGACCCTCCCACGCCTCCAGCTCATTGGAGGAATATTGTCTTCTTTCAGAAGAACCAAAGTATTTGGATTAATATTTTGCATCGGTTTGTTCCATTTGTACCTTTTTTGTAATTCGGACAAATACTCGGACGACCAACGTTCCCAAAACTTTCAGTGTTAGATTGCACGGCTTTCCAATGCTCACGCAATCCACTATAACATTTGTTATCTACTGAATCATTTAAAGTATTGAATGGTTCTCTAATCAGGAAATGTCCAGGGGTTAGGACTTGAAAATCATTTGGATCATCGGACAATGGAGTCAACGGACGTGAGTTAAGAACCGACTCTATTTGTGTCCTTAATATGTAAAGTTCTTCGTAAGTCATTGTCCCTTCAGTCACTTTATAAAAATGCTTTTTAACTGATTTTACACAAGCTTCCCATAATCCACCAATATGTGGAGACCTTGCAGGTATATTCAACCATTCAATATTTCTTTGAGCGCAGAATTTATCTACATTTCTACAGTGCTCTTTTTCTGATAACAGCTTATATATTTCATTTAAGCTCCTATAAAATTTGTTGCATTATCTGAAAATATTTTCATCGGACAACCTCTTCTCGCTACAAATCTTTTCAAAGCCCCTATAGATGCTGCGGAAGTTAAATCAGATACGACTTCCAAATGCACAGCTTTAGTCGCAAAACAAACAAATGCGCATACATACGATTTGTCTGTTTTCTTTCCTCTGACCTTATAATGGATTGTTTTAGGCCCAAGAAAATCTATTCCTACAATCTAAATCGACGTGTTCTAATAACCCGATCCTCTGGTAAGTTACCCATTAACTGATGTATCTGTCTAGGATTTAATCTGAAAAACCTATAACAATTCTTTGTCACATTTTTTACTAATTTTTACTTAGTGGCCAAAATTGTTGTCTTACTATAGCAAGTAATCCTTGAGGACCTACATGCAAATGTTTCCTATGTAAATCTTCTATCAATAATTTTACTATGTCATTTTTATAAAGAAGAAGAATTGGATGTTTTGCCTCATACAATAAACCACTGTTTTCAAGTCTTCCACCTACTCTGATTAACCTGTCATTATCCACAAACGGGTATAATGTTATCAAATTCGACGATTTTGTCAATTTTTTATCAGATTTTAAACATTTAAGATCATCCGAAAAATGTTTCTCCTGAATATTCTTTACAATTGTTTTTAAAGCAAGTTTCTTGAAATAAATGAAATGCTTTTTATCCCTTTTTCTAATCACATGATTAGAAATATACGCTACTATATTTTGCAAAACATTAAAATTATTCCTATGATTTATTTTACCAAAGATATCCTTACTCTCTTGAACTGTAATAACCTTAGCAGACTTTTTTATTTCTGGTATCTCACACTTTTCAAAAATCCTTGAAATATATGGCTCCTTTTTCAATAAGAATTTAGGACCATTAAACCAAAATTGACCGATAATCCTCTTGAAATAAGATCTGCTGGATTATCTTCTGAGCTGACATGTTTCCATTTATTTATGTTACTATTTTCCTGTATAAAGCTTACTCTATTTGAAACAAATATCTGCAAATGTGCAGGATCTAATCTAAGCCAACTCAAAACTATTGATGAATCAGTATAGTAGAAAATGTCATTGAATGTTATCTTAAAGCTATCGATTACTACCTTTATTAGCTCAACTAATAACACACCTGCACATAATTCCAATCTTGGCAGTGAAAGAATTTTAATAGGAGCTATTCTTGATTTAGATGCAGCTAAATGACAGTAAACTATTCCATTGCTGTCTATGGACTTTAAATAGACAGCTGCCCCATATGCCTTCATGGATGCATCACAAAATCCATGAAGTTCTATTTGTGTTGGTTTGACACAAATAATATGTCTTGGAACGTTTACTTCATTGAGAAATTTGAAATTGTTTTTAATTTTAAGCCAATTTTCAGTCATTTGCTCTGGAATTTTATCTTCCCAATCAAGTTTTAACTTCCATAAATCTTGGAGCAGCATCTTTGTTTTTACCGTTACTGGTCCTATTAAACCTAGTGGGTTAAATAACTTAGCAACTTCGCTTAAAATTGTGCGTTTTAAAATTTTATTATGAAATTCCAATTTAAATTTCAAACTAAATCTGTCTGTTTTTGGGTTCCATACAATCTCCAATGTTTTAACAGAATTCAAATTATTTGATTCTATATTTAAATCATTTTCTATATAACTGGGATCAATACCTTGGAACAATACTTTTTCATTAGTACACCATTTCCTTAAAAGCATACCGAACTCCATCAATATATTGTCAATATTTTCTCTAACTCGTTTTAATGATTCTATACAATCTCCTCCAGTCATCAAATCGTCCATGTAAAAATCATTCCTAATTACGTCTGATTCAATTGAAAAATTGTCTTCTTTATAATCTGCTATCTTTTGTAAACATTTAACTGCAAAATATTGAGCCGATGCTGTTCCATATGTAGCAGTTTTAAGCGCATATGTTTTAATAGTTTCCTCTGGATTCCAGCGTCAAAATATTAACTGATATTTTCTGTCAGCTTCAGAAATCCAGATTTGTCTATACATTTTTTCAATATCAGCTGAAAAAACATAACGACGTTTTCTAAATCTTAATAGAATCTTAAAAAGATCTTCTTGCAGCCTAGGACCAGTATGTAAAATATCATTTAGCGAAACATTAGTTGTTGTCTTACAATATGCATCAAATACAACTCTTAACTTAGTTGTTGTACTCTCTGTCCTAAGTACACAATGATGTGGTAAATAATACCCACTATTCATATACGAATTATTTTTTATCAATTCCATATGACCCATTTCCAAATATTTTTTAAGAAATTCATTATATTCCAGTCTAAGCTCTTTGTTTTTCTCTAATTTTCTTTTAGCTATTATAGTAGAATTACCCAATTTATTCTGTTCATTTTTAAATGGAAGTTTAACTTCAAACTTTCCATCTGTAAGTGTTTTAAAGTTTTCTTCAAAATGTTGCTCACATTGCTTTTCCGCAATCTTGGCCTCAGCGTTTGCAAGCTTTGTCAAGGAGGATTTACCACATTTTGGTTTGCCTCCCAAGACCATTGATTTACTCTTAGAGGATTTACCATCTTTCTTTCACCCTTTGTGAAATCTTGGCTTGCCTTTAAGGAATATTGAATTTGTTTTAGAAAATCAACTAGACTATCCACTTTTAGAAGTTCTTTTGATTTTCCCAAATGTTGTTCAAATTGGATTCTTAAATAGTCATCCAATTTTCGTTGAAGTACGAAACAAAGAAATGCGTTTTGCATTTCTTCAGGATCTAGTTTCATGGCTTCTAATGCCTGCCAACTTTCATTCACCTTATCCAAAAACATATTCACGCTCCTTGCGTTATATGTTACTAAAGTGGCTTCAAGTATACTCTTAAAGTATATTGATGTTATTGCCCTTTTGTCGGAGTAGTATTTATTTAGAATACTCCAGACTACTTCAAAGTTCTCATCCTTTGATGGAAACTTTGAAATCTTCTTTACCGCATCTCCCGACAATTTGCCTTTAGCATACACATTTTTTGAGTATTTGACACAGGCTGATCTATTATCAGCTGCTCAAATAACTCTCTAAATGTATCCCATTCTGTAGCTTTTCCATTAAAAGTTGGTATGTCTATAGTGGGCAGTTGGAATGGTAATGATTTTGCATAGCTTTCTATGCCCGGAATATTTTGGTACTCGTCTCTTAAGTTGTAGAAAATGTCAGTCAATTCGTCATCTGCAAATTCGCCCATATATTTAATAAAATGATTTTCTGCTAATTTAAATTTTTCTTTCAGGATGTCAATCGTGACTTCCTTATTTTTAAATTTATTCAATTTAGCTTCCAAATCATCCAAAATATACTGGAACTGCCGAATCAGTCCAGCATTTTTATTTCTAACCGAGATCCCCTTGTGCCATTTGAGCCGTGGGTTCCCTTTGCCTTTCTTTTGTATCATCGTCTTGTTTTTGACTTGATGAATTCAAAAGATTTTCTTCCTCAAAAAATCTGTTTTTTAATTGCCCATACAATGCATTGAAATTACTTATTGAGGTCCTCACTTCATCAACAAATTTACCTTTAAAATGGGCATTTCTTTCCATTGTTGACGAAGGAGGTCGGAGATCCCTATAATTTTTGTCGAATTTTTCGACATATTCCCTAAACGCTTGTCTCAATGTTATAACTTTAATTTTAGCTTCCTCGCTAGGAAGATTACTTTGAGCGACCTTGCTCAAAGAGTTATAACATGAGACAATCTCAGTCCCTAATCTCTCCTGTTCTTTTATAATAGATACAGGGTCCATTTTTATTTATATATGTGTAATTTCTGAACAAAAAAAGATATAAATGTGTATATGTATAATAAAATAAATTGCTGTAATAAAAATAAGATTTGCTGAAACAAATATAAACAAAATAAAAAATAACGCACTTCCAAATTAATATAATAATAAATAGCGCACTTTCCGAATTTATTTTTTTTAAATCGATTCCTGATTTCAATTTGTTGTTGCTTTTTATAAAAACAATGTTCAAAATAATACTTAAAATTTTCTTTAATAAGTATTATTTTGAATTTTCATCAAATTATTGTCAATCAGTCGTGTTATTTTCTTTATATATATATAAAACATAAGTAAAATACACTGAATGATATTAGAAAAAATATATTATTCTTTTTCTTAACGACCGCGAAAAAAAGAAACCAATATAAAAAACTTAGGAAAAAATTACTTATCTTCTCAGCAACTTTTTATACCCACCATCAAAAATGATGGGGGTATATTGATTTTGTCATTCCGTGTGTAACACATCGAAATATTGGTATAAGACCCCATAAAGTATATATATTCTGGGATCTCGTAAGATTCTAAGACGATCTAGCCATGTCCGTCTGTCTGTTGTTGGCACGATAGCGTCCACAAAATAAGAGATATTGAGATGTAACGATCAAGCATCTGACATAAAGGATTAAATTTATTTTATTGATTTGGGCAAATACATAAAACTTCTAATTTATTGATAAGTTATTTACCCGTAATATAAACATGCATTTCTATTCCACATGCATAGTTTTCTATTTTAAATATCAAAATTCAATCTACAAGATTGAATATAACTTTTAGATAAATTTTTAAAATTTAATAACATTATATAAATAATTTTGTTTTCAATATTTCCATAATTATATGAAGAGCACTTCTTTACTTTTTTAAATTTCTCGTTGTTTGACACTCGTTTTGACAATTTAGATCAATACGATCACTTTGTGTCATTTAAGATGTGGGTTGCCTTTGTCTTGCTCTTGTATCATTTAATATCATTTTTTTATTTAACAAATTATTAAAATACATTTACATATATATTTTGAATTAAAAATCAATATAAAGTTAAATTATTTAGTAATATTTTTATATTTGCCAAACTTGATACTGGCCATTTGGAATAAAATCGATATCGTAGGTCTGCAAACGTAAGGCTCGTTCTCCCTCTCTTAGTATGCTGTATGCGCCTAAAGACAACTTAACAATATCGTCATCGCTTAAAATGTTATACCTATTTGGTAAAAACATGATATTGTCTTCTAACTCTAATTGGATGGTTAAGCCATATTTTGTGATTGTTCTCTTAGCCTTTAAAATTTCATATTTTGTCATGTCTTGCAATTCCTTAATATGAATTAAGTTTTTATTATTGTCTTTGTCTATCCATTGTATCATCGTCTTGTTCTTTATTCGATGATGTCAAAAGATTTTCTTCCTCAATAAATCTGTTTTTTAATTGCCCATTACAAAGCATTAAAATTATTTATTGAGTCCCTCTCTTCATCAATAAAATTACCTTTAAAATAGGCATTTCTTTCCATTGTTGATGAAGGATACCACCGACATCCTATTATTTTTGTCGATACTTTCGACATATTCCCTAAACACTTGTCTCAATGTTATAACGTTAATTTTAGCTTCCTCGCTAGGAAGATTACTTTGAGCGACCTTGCTCAATGAGTTATAACATGAGACAATCTCAGTCCCTAATCTCTCCTGTTCTTTTATAATAGATACAGGGTCCATTTTTATTTATATATGTATAATTGCTGCAAAAAAGGGAAAATATAAATGTGTATATATGTATATATAATATAAAAAACTAATAAATTTTCTGTAAAAAAAAATATTATTAAAATGTATGTAAATATAAAATATATAAACAAAATATAAATATTGCTGAAAAAGAGAAGGAAAAAAAACTACAAAAAAGATTACGCACTTCCCGAAATTTATTAAAGTCAATCCCCAGTTTCAATTTGTTGTCACTTTTAGTAAAAACAATTTTCAAAATAATTATTACTAATACTTTTTGTTAATAATATTTATTTCGAATTTGCAACAAATTTGTATCAACTGGTCGTGATATTATTTTATATATTTCATAAAACAATACACTAAACGATTTTTATATAAATTTTTATATTTTTTTTTACGGCCCGATTATAAAAACTTAGGAAAAATTGACTTACCTTATCAGCTTTTTTTTTTCTTATTTCTTTGTTTTTAATTTTATTTTGTTTATATTTTATTTATATTATCACTCGCGCCCGCGTTTTCTTTATTTAATTACTATTACTTGTTTTTATTTTTATTTTTATATTTTATTTATATTATTACGCGCTCGGGTTTTTTTTAAAATTGTTATTAATTTATTTATTTCACTTTTTTATTTATTAAAGAACGACCATGCGGTTTAAGGGTATATAGAGAACTCAATTTTATTTACAATTTTACATATATTTATAATATTAAAACTAGCCTAAAATTCTTATCAACTATAAAACGATGCATGTGAAACATTAGATCAGAAAACATTCTGATCATAAATTATGTATTTAATATATTGTCAGAAAACAACCCACACTAACAATGCTTGTGCATTTGTTACAACCACCAGTCTATGCTCTGATGTGTATTCGTTTCAACATAAACATATACGATCAAGCATCTGACATAACGCATTAAACATTGAAACTATTTTATTGATTTTGGGCAAATACATAAAACATCTAATTTATTGATACGTTTTATTGCCCGTATAATCTAAACACGCATTTCTATTCCACATGCATAGTTTTCTACTTTAAATATAAAAATTCAATATACAAGATTGAACACATGCTATGACAGTCATTTATGCATCATTTTAGAGCATTATGATTGCACTTTGATTTGGTATATCATTTGTGGCATAATCTTTTCGTCTAAAAAATGGTCAATTTGATGGATCGGTAGAATTATTGTTCTATGTTTAAAAACGCGGTAATTTGAGGTTCCGATATGGTTGTGAATAACTTTGACAGTTTTCATGCTATGACAGTCATTTATGCATCATTTTAAAGCATTATGATTGCACTTTAATTTGGTATATCATTTGTGGCATTATGTGTTTGTCTAAAAAATGGTCAATTTGAAGGATCAGTAGAATTGTTTTTCTATGTTTAAAAACGCTGTGATTTGAGGTTCCGATATGGCTGCAAATAACTTTGTCAGTTTTCATACCAGGACAATCGTTTATGTATCATTTTAAAGCATTACTGTTGCACTTTGTTTTGGTGTATAATTTGTGGCATAATGAAGTTTTAGAAAAATTAGAAAGATCGGTATATTTATTGGTACAGGTTTGGAAATGCGGTAATTTAAGTCTCCAATATGGTTGCAAATATCTTTTATAGTTTTCATGTTATAGCAGTCGTTTATATATCTTTTTATTGCATTATAGTTGCCATTTGTTTTGGTATATAATTTTTTGCATAATATATTTTTAGAAAATGGCTAATTGGATAGATCGGTAGAATTATTTTCACAGCTTTAAAAACGCGGTATTTTGAGATTCCGATATGGCTGCAAATAACATTGACAGTTTTCACGCTATGACAGTCATTAAGGCATCATTTTAAAGCATTATGATTGCACTTTAATATGGTATATCATTTGTAGCATAATGTGTGTTTTTACAAATTGGTCAATTTGATAGATCGGTAGAATTATTGTTCCATGTTTAATAAACGCAGTAATCTGAGGTTCCGATATGGTTGCAATTAACTTTGGCAGTTTTCGTGCTAGGACAGTCGTTTATGCATCATTTTAAAGCATTATGATTGCACTTTAATTTAGTATATCATTTGTGGCATAATCTTTTCGTCTAAAAAATGGTCAATTTGAAGGATCGGTAGAATTGTCCATGTTAAAGACTATGTTTAAAAACGCTGTGATTTGAGGTTCCGATATGGTTGCAAATAACTTTGACAGTTTTCATGCCAGGACAGTCGTTTATGCACCATTTTAAAGCATTACACTTGCACTTTGTTTTGGTGTATAATTTGTGGCATAATGAATTTTTACAAAAATAGGATAGATCGGTATATTTATTGGTACAGGTTTAGAAATGCGATAATTTAAGACTCCGATATGGTTGCAAATATCACTTATAGTTTTCATGTTATAGCAGTCGTTTATATATCTTTTTATTACATTATAGTTGCCATTTGTTTTGGTATATAATTTCTTGCATAATGTATTTTTAGAAAATGGCCAATTGGATAGATCGGTAGTATTATTTTCCCAGGTTTAAAAAGGCGGTAATTTCAGGTTCCGATATCGTTGTGAATAACTTTAACAGTTTTCATGCTATGACAGTCATTTATGCATCATTTTAGAGCATTATAATTGCACTTTAATTTGGTATATCATTTGTGGCATAATCTTTTCGTCTAAAAAATTGTCAATTTGATGGATCGGTAGAATTATTTTCCCAGGTTTAAAAAGGCGGTAATTTGAGGTTCTGATATGGTTGTGGATAACATTGACAGTTTTCATGCTATAACAGTCATTTATCCATCATTTTATAGCATTAAGATTGCACTTTGTTTTGGTGTATAATTTGTGGCATAATGAGTTTTTACAAAAATAGGATAGATCGGTATATTTATTGGTACAGGCTCCGATATGGTTGCAAATATCTTTTATGGTTTTCATGTTATTGCAGTCGTTTACATATCTTTTTATTGCATTATAGTTGCCATTTGTTTTGGTATATAATTTATTGCATAATATATTTTTAGAAAATGGCCAATAGGATAGATCGGTAGAATTATTTTCCCGGTCTTAAAATGGCAATAATTTGAGGTTCCGATATGGTTGTGAATAACTTTGAAAGTTTTCATGCTATGACAGTCATTTATGCATCATTTTAGAGCATTATGATTGCACTTTAATTTGGTATATCATTTGTGGCACAATCTTTTCGTCTAAAAATGGTCAATTTGATGGATCGGTAGAATTATTGTTCTATATTTAAAAACGCTGTGATTTGAGGTTCCGATATGGCTGCAAATAACTTTGACAGTTTTCATGCCAGGACAATCGTTTATGTATCATTTTAAAGCATTACTGTTGAACTTTGTTTTGGTGTATAATTTGTGACATAATGAAGTTTTAGAAAAATTAGATAGATCGGTATATTTATTGGTACAGGTTTGGAAATGCGGTAATTTAAGGCTCCAATATGGTTGCAAATATCTTTTATAGTTTTCATGTTATAGCAGTCGTTTGTATATCTTTTTATTGCATTATAGTTGCCATTTGCTTTGGTATATAATTGGTTGCATAATATATTTTCAGAAAATGGTTAATTGAATAGATCGGTAGAATTATTTTCACAGCTTTAAAAACGCGGTAATTTAAGGTTCCAAAACGGCTGCAAATAACATAGACAGTTTTCACGCTATGACAGTCATTTAGGCATCATATTAAAGCATTATGATTGCACTTTAATATAGTATATCATTTGTAGCATAATGTGTGTTTTTACAAATTGGTCAATTTGATAGATCGGTAGAATTATTGTTCTATGTTTAATAAACGCTGTAATCTGAGGATAAGATATGGTTGGAATTAACTTTGACAGTTTTCGTGCTAGGACAGTCGTTTATGCACCATTTTAAAGCATTAAAATTGCCATTTGTTTTGGTATATAATTTATTGCATAATGTATTTTTAGAAAATGGCCAATTGAATAAATCGATAGAATTATTTTCCCAGGTTTAAAAAGGCTGTAATTTGAGGTTCGGATATGGTAGTGAATAACTTTGAAAGTTTTCATGCTATGACAGTTATTTACGCATCATTTTAAAGCATTATGATTGCACTTTAATTTGATATATCATTTCGTTTATGCATCATTTTAAAGCATTATGATTGCACTTTAATTTGGTATATCATTTGTGGCATAATCTTTTCGTCTAAAAAATTGTGAATTTGATGGATCGGTAGAATTATTTTTCTATGTTTAAAAACAAGGTAATTTGAGGTTCCGATATGGTTGTGAATAACATTGACAGTTTTCATGCTATAACAGTCATTTATCCATCATTTTAAAGTATTATGATTGCACTTTGTTTTGGTGTATAATTTGTGGCATAATGAGTTTTTACAAAAATAGGATAGATCGGTATATTTATTGGTACAGGTTTAGAAATGCGGTAATTTAAGGCTCCGATATGGTTGCACATATCTTTTATAGTTTTCATGTTATTGCAGTCGTTTATATATTTTTTTATTGCATTATAGTTGCCATTTGTTTTGGTATATAATATACTGCATAATATATTTTTAGAAAATGGTAGAATTATTTTCCCAGGTTTAAAAAGGCGGTAATTTGAGGTTCCGATATGGTTGTGAATAACTTTGAAAGTTTTCATGCTATGACAGTCATTTATGCATCATTTTAGAGCATTATGATTGAACTTTTATTTGGTATATCATTTGTGGCATAATCTTTTCGTCTAAAAAATTGTCAATTTGATGGATCGTTAGAATTATTGTTCTATGTTTAAAAACGCGGTAATTTGAGGTTTCGATATGGTTGTTAATAACATTGACAGTTTTCATGCTATAACAGTCATTTGTCCATCATTTCAAAGCATTATGATTGCACTTTGTTTTGGTGTATAATTTGTGGCATAATGAGTTTTTACAAAAATAGGATAGATCGGTATATTTATTGGTATAGGTTTATAAATGCGGTATTGCGTTGATGGATAGGAAGAATTATTGTTCTATGTTTAAAAACGCGGTAATTTGAGGTTCCGATATGGTTGTGAATAACTTTGAAAGTTTTCATACTATGACAGTCATTTATGCATCATTTTAAAGCATTATGATTGCACTTTAATTTGGTATATCATTTGTGGCATAATGTGTTCGTCTAATATATGGTCAATTTGAAGGATCAGTAGAATTGTTTTTCTATGTTTAAAAACGCTGTGATTTGAGGTTCTGATATGGCTGCAAATATATTTTTATAATATATTTTTAGAAAATGGCTAATTGGATAGATCGGTAGAATTATTTTCACAGCTTTAAAAACGCGGTAATTTAAGGTTCTAAAACGGCTGCAAATAACATAGACAGTTTTCACGCTATGACAGTCATTTAGGCATCATATTAAAGCATTATGATGGCACTTTAATATGGTATATCATTTGTAGCATAATGTGTGTTTTTACAAATTGGTCAATTTGATAGATCGGTAGAATTATTGTTCTATGTTTAATAAACGCTGTAATCTGAGGTTAAGATATGGTTGCAATTAATTTTGGCAGTTTTCGTGCTACGACAGTCGTTTATGCACCATTTTAAAGCATTAAAATTGCCATTTGTTTTGGTATATAATTTATTGCATAATGTATTTTTAGAAAATGGCCAATTGAATAAATCGATAGAATTATTTTCCCAGGTTTAAAAAGGCAGTAATTTGAGGTTCCGATATGGTTGCGACTAACTTTGAAAGTTTTCGTGCTATGACAGTTATTTATGCATCATTTTAAAGCATTATGATTGCACTCTAATTTGTTATATCATTTGTGGCATAATCTTTTCGTTTAAAAAATTGTCAATTTGATGGATCGCTAGAATTATTGTTCTTTGTTTAAAACGCGGTAATTTGAGGTTCCGATGTGGTTGCAAATAACATTGACAGTTTTCATGATATGACAGTCATTTATCCATCATTTTAAAGCATTAGCATTGCACTTTAATATGGTATATCATTTGTAGCATAATGTGTGTTTTTACAAATTGGTCAATTTGATAGATCGGTAGAATTATTGTTCTATATATCAAATGCAGTAATCTGAGGTTCCGATATGGCTGCAATTAACTTTGCAGTTTTCGTGGTACGACAGTCGTTTATGCACCATTTTAAAGCATTAAAATTGCCATTTGTTTTGGTATATAATTTATTGCATAATGTATTTTTAGAAAATGGCCAATTGGATAAATCGATAGAATTATTTTCCCAGGTTTAAAAAGGCGGTAATTTGAGGTTTCGATATGGTTGTGAATAGCTTTGAAAGTTTTCATGCTATGACAGTCATTTATGCATCATTTTAAAGCATTATGATTGCACTTTAATTTGGTATATCATTTGTGGCATAATCTTTTCGTCTAAAAAATTGTCAATTTCATGGATCGGTAGAATTATTGTTCTATGTTTAAAAACGCGGTAATTTGAGGTTCCGATATGGTTGTGAATAACATTGACAGTTTTCATGCTGTAACAGTCATTTATCCATCATTTTAAAGCATTATGATTGCACTTTGCTTTGGTGTACAATTTGTGGCATAATGAATTTTTACAAAAATTGGATAGATCGGTATATTTATTGGTACAGGTTTAGAAATGCGGTAATTTAAGACTTCGATATGGTTGCAAATATTATTTATAGTTTTCATGTTATAGCAGTCGTTTATATATCTTTTTATTGCATTATAGTTGCCATTTGATTTGGTATATAATTTGTTGCATAATATATTTTTAGAAAATGGCTAATTGGATATATCGGTAGAATTATTTTCACAGCTTTAAAAACGCGGTAATTTAAGGTTCCCAAACGGCTGCAAATAACATAGACAGTTTTCACACTATGACAGTCTTTTAGGCATCATTTTAAAGCATTATGATTACAATATTCGACATTTTCCAAAATATTTAATTAAAAATTAACATTAATTTTAAATAAACATTTAAGATTTTAAATTAAAGAAATTTAACATAAATTATACACAAACGTTTACGAAAACAAAACAATATGAAAAAAAAAATATTTAAAAATTTTAAGGAATATTAACAAAAATTATAAAAAAAATATGATTTAAGATTCTCAATTCACATTCACGGCACAGATCCAAATTCACAGAAACAAGACACACCTCTTAGTTTACTCTTTTATTTGTTGGTTTATTTTCCTTCACGTATTTATTTATTTTAGCAATATTGATAAATTTTCATTAAATCATGCGATTATACTCAAATTAGTATGTTTAATTACATTGAAATAAATTTTGATTTATATGCACATAAATAGGAATAATGCATGCAATTTTTATCACTGTTCTTTTGTTTCATTTTAAATAATTCTTAAACTTTGAAGAATTTTCATTTTCAAATAAGTTTTATTTTTCCGCCATTTTCATTTCATTCTAAACGTTAGTTTTCATTTGTAAAATTCAAACATTTTATATTCACATTTATGTTGTTAGGTTTTGATATATTCAAATTTTCAATTAAATATGTTCTCATTCAAATATATTGACATGTATTCCTTTTCCTTACAAAGTTCACTCATATTCCTTTTTGTTTTTTTTCACTAATTATCCACATGTCTATTAAAATAATCCTTATCCGTTTATTAAAATATCCGTTTAACTTCACTGGCTGAACATGTCCTGCAAAAATATTCCTTTCACAGTGTCTATTTTAATTATCCTTTTTCCTTAATTTTCACTTTTCAGTCTTTTCAGAATATCATTTTTATTATTTTCTCAAAAATACACAATTTTCACAATATAAACTATTTAATATTCTCGCTTTACTTTTCCTTTTTAAAATTATTACCGCACAATTCAACAATCAAAACTATTATGAATAATTTCCTACAAACCTAAAACTATCTAACAATCAAAATTTCCAAAACCATAGCTTACGTGATGAAAAAATAATTTCCTAAACTACAATCACATATAATTTTCAAATTTCAAATTTCAAAAATAACAATTTACCTACATACAATTTTTCTACATTATTTTCAACAAAAAAACCAAAAAGCTAACTAGATTAAAATTTTCAAATATTAAAACATTTCAAATTTCATTTTCAAATTTTAAAACAGTATACCAAAGCATTTTATGAATTCCCAAAAATCAAATGTAATTTGATTGAAATAAAAATAAACATATTTGAATTGGAATTTAAATTTGAAGCAAAGTCAATGCTAACTTAATCAAAAATATTTGAATTATAATTTGAATTTGGGTAAAAAGCAAGGCACACTTAATTAAAAATAGAAATATTAAGGCAACTGAGTGAAAAACCTTAAAAATATTTAAACTAAAATTTGAAAATAAAAATAAAAAAAAATCGAAGACTACTTAGGTAAAAATGTTCAAATATTCAAAATTGTAAGAAGACAAAAAAAAAAAAAACAGATCAAAGGTTACTCATTTGGAAAATCAAAAAATATTTGAAAAAGTAACGAATATTTATGAACAAGTTAAAAATTAGACCCCAACAAGGTTTAAAAACGCGGTAATTTGAGGTTCCGATATGGTTCTGAATAACTTTGACAGTTTTCATGCTATGACAGTCATTTATGCATCATTTTAAAGCATTATGATTGCACTTTAATTTGGTATATCTGTTCAAACATATTTGAACATAGTTTAAAATCTTATTTTGGTGCATGTGTTTGGTCATAAAAACTATTCGATTAGTTCACTTAAGTTACAAATAAATATTTATCGTTTAGTTCTTTATGACCTTTAGAAATGATAAGAATGCTAGCACTAAGATGCACATTAATTCTCTTGTTTATGTAACGCATAGACATTATGAGATATTATTAGAAATAGGTCATATTCTTATCACTAGCGCACTTGAAAACCCACCCTTAAATGGGAATATGAAATTGATAAGATTGAATGCATAAAAAGAGTGCATGAGGTCTTATCTTAGTTCTAAGTTAGTTTTAAGATTTTGTTTAATGGTTCTTAAGTTTTTAGTTTTAAAAATTAAATTAGTGTTATTCAAGATTCGTAAGAGTGCTTTACAAGCACTCGCGGTCTTGTAACATTCACTGGTAAAATTTGTATTTTTACTTAATTCATTTTTTTACATTTGGTCCTTCGAACCGGATCAGTGCCGTGGCCAGGTTCACTGTTCGTGAAAAAAGCGTCAATCTCGGCTTCGACAGAGATTGAATTAGCAACAGCTAA
>NC_060950.1:46631036-46632547 GCF_022045245.1 Lucilia cuprina | reverse complement strand
ACGTGAAGGAAAATAAACCAACAAATAAAAGAGTAAACTAAGAGGTGTGTCTTGTTTCTGTGAATTTGGATCTGTGCCGTGAATGTGAATCGAGAATCTTAAATCATACTTTTTTTATAATTTTTGTTAATATTCCTTAAAATGTATTAAATATTTTTTTTCATATTGTTTTGTTTTCGTAAATGTTTGTGTATAATTTATGTTAAATTTCTTTAATTTAAAATCTTAAATGTTTATTTAAAATTAATGTTAATTTTTAATTTAATATTTTGGAAAATGTTTTAATATTTTTTTAATTTATAATCGAATATTGTAATTTATAATATAAACAAAATAATTGTCTTCGAGATGCTGATATGTACATATCGTCGTTGGAGTCAATATATGTAAGTTTTTCTTTGTAAATTTTTTAATTTTCTTTTAATTTTTTTTTTTGGTAAATAACTTTTGAATTTCTTAGTTGTTATAAGATAAATATGGAAACAACTTTGATCTTTAATAAGTTTTGTATATTAATTTTTAGTTATTTTGATTTAAATTAAATGAATGAATTCTCTGTTAATTTTGAATATTTAAAAGAAAATATGGTGCATTAAATCTTTTTATTTGAGTTGTGGAGATGAAGTAGGATAGATGGATTAGAATTGCAGCAAAGTAAGTTTATTAATTAGGGATTATATTTTAAATAATTAAAATATAATCATGGTGGTATATTTACCAAAAGGGAGGGCAATTATTATGGGTATTAACATCAAAACCCAATCAGATATTCAGGTTTTTCAGACAATAGTAACTCATTGATCAGAACCCAAAGAACGTAGAGCAATGACGTTACAAATGGCGCCCAACGGGAACATTAATTTTTGACTTTAGTGTATCTTAGTTGTCAAATTTATTTTGATTGATAATTGTACATTGGTTGAGAAAGATTGTTTTGAACGATTGATTAGGCAAGATCCTGTGATATGTTGTTCGTGTCAGAGCTGTGTTGTTTAATCAATCATTTATTGAATTTCAATCCACATTATCCTATAGAATTCGAAAAGATTAGATGTAATGAATTTGAGGTTCAATAATATTGTCGTGAATTGTTTGAATATTTGTATTTTCATTATTATTTTGCTGTAATTCCATTTTGAACACGAATTCTCCACAACTCAAGTATTTTATTGAATTGATTGAATATTGTTGGTTTGTTTTGAATTGTTTGATTTTTGTTGTTCATTTTTTTTTTTTTTGAAATTTTGATTATTTTTATCACTGTTCATAATTTAATCTATTTTAGTCCGCGAAATTTAATTTAGTTCTTTTTTTATATATTTGTTAAGTTTTGATATTTTTAATTTTTGAAAATGGATCCTAAGAGACCAGTTACGCGTGGAAATATTTGGAAAATATGGGTGGGAATACTGTTTCCGAAAGGGATTCAGATCGTGCATTTAGCGAATCTGAACTTAATGATACGGTTAGAAATATAGATGAAAATTTATTGAAAGATAGTGATGATAATA
>NC_060950.1:46616983-46630936 GCF_022045245.1 Lucilia cuprina | reverse complement strand
AAATGCTCCAATAGAGCAAAAAATGAGATAATGAAAGCTCCACGAGAGCTGGAAATGACATTTATGCCAGAACAGGGTTCAAGAAACCAGGAAAAAACTCCACGTGAGTTAAAAAGTGCTCCAAGGGAGCATAATGAAGACTGTTGCGATAAAAATGAGGTAACGGAAAATTATGATGATGATCAGACGGTGGTTGCCGTTAAGGAAGATTATCTGCATGAGGAAGATACTAATTCTAAACAACAAAAAGAAGAGAATAAACAAAGCACAGAAGTGTTTAAGAAGGTAACATTTAATCTATGCACGTGTTGCTATCGTGGAGAACATGAATTTCAAGAATGCCCAAAATTTGCTTCTCTTTCACATGGGAACAAATTTTGGGAAATTGAAAAGAAAATGGAACGATCAAGAGAGTTATAAATTTATTTAATTCTGTAAGCGATATTGACGAAAAAATTATAGAGTTGAGCAACTCTATGAAGCTATTGGAATATTGCTATTCTTAGTGCGATATGTTCGAAATGGACATAATGATTCAGTGGCACAGATCAAATGTCGAATACGAAAAAGTACTCCAATTGCTAAGGCAGAGAAGAGCAAAAATTAGTAAAGAAGCAGAAGACGAGAATAATGAATCTTATTACAAATACAGATTTATTTTAACAATTGAACACTCTGAAAAAACCGATTCAGTTAGTGCTTTGTCTAATGTTCCTGCTAACATTTCCCCGGCAAGTCCTCACTATGCAGGATTTTATGATGGTGACAACATATTCTTGGGTGCTTCTGCTCAATATGGTGTTCATGAATCAATCGTTGAAGAAGCCATGAGAAATGAAGTTGGAGATAATGAAGAAGATAAAAGAGGGAGTACTGGTGTTGTTTTGGAAACTCCCCTTGCTGTAATTGATGTTTCGAGCGCTTATTATAATACTATAGTTGATGAAAAAGATGCACTAGGTAAACAACTCAACAATATCAAAACTGAAGTTAAATATGCTGCTGAAAATGCTAATAATAATGCTGATGAAACTAATACTATTGATATTAGAACTGAAGCCAACATAGACGATGTGTCTTCCACTATAGCCTGTGCAAAAGTGTGTATTAATACAAATAATAAAAATGCCGAAGATGACAATGATGCTAAAGGAAATAATGGCGATAATAAAATTTTTTGTAATAAAACTGGGGCTATCGATAAAGAAGGAAGTGACAAATTAGCCGAAGATGTTACTATCGATACTGGTGACGAAACGTTATCTTACGCAAACAAAGATAATAATCCAGCGGATGAAAAAGAGTATCTTGATGGAGATTCTGAAATGAAGAAAGCGAGCCTGGAGAAGAGAGCTAAGCTGTGGTTGTGGGTTCCTGGCTACTACTGCTACAAGTATAGGAAGAGAAAGTCATGCCAATTCTGTACCGGTTCATTATACATAAGTATTCATAAATTACTATATACATATTTACACAAAATAATTATACATAAATTTAGTATTTCCCCTGGCAAAATGTTCAAACATATTTGAACATAGTTTAAAATCTTATTTTGGTGAATGGGTTGGTCATAAAAACTATTCGATTAGTTCACTTGAGTTACAAATTAATATTTATCGTTTAGTTCTTTATGACCTTTAGTAATGATAAGAATGCTAGCACTAAGATGCACATTAATTCTCTTGTTTATGTAACGCATAGACATTATGAGATATTATTAGAAATAGATCATATTCTTATCACTAGCGCACTTGAAAACCCATCCTTAAATGAGAATATGAAATTGATAAGATTGAATGCATAAAAAGAGTGCATGAGGTCTTATCTTAGTTCTAAGTTAGTTTTAAGATTTTGTTTAATGGTTCTTAAGTTTTTAGTTTTAAAAATTAAATTAGTGTTATTCAAGATTCGTAAGAGTGCTTTACAACCACTCGCGGTCTTGTAGCATTCACCAGTAAATTTTGTATTTTTATTTTAATACATTTTTTACAATATCATTTGTGGCATTATGTGTTCGTCTAAAAAGTGGTCAATTTGAAGGATCAGTAGAATTGTTTTTCTATGTTTAAAAACGCTGTGATTTGAGGTTCCGATATGGTTGCAAATAACTTTGACAGTTTTCATGCCAGGACAGTCGTTTATGCACCATTTTAAAGCATTACAGTTGCACTTTGATTTGGTGTATAATTTGTGGCATAATAAAGTTTTCGAAAAATTAGATAGATCTGTATATTTATTGGTACAGGTTTGGAAATGCGGTAATTTAAGGCTCCAATATGGTTGCAAATATCTTTTATAGTTTTCATGTTATAGCAGTCGTTTATATTTATTTTTATTGCATTATAGTTACCATTAGTTTTGGTATATAATTTGTTGCATAATATATTTTTAGAAAGTGGCTAATTGGATAGATCGGTAGAATTATTTTCACAGCTTTAAAAACGCGGTAATTTAAGGTTCCAAAACGGCTGCAAATAACATAGACAGTTTTCAAGTTATGACAGTCATTTAGGCATCATTTTAAAGCATTATGATTGCACTTTAATATGGTATATCATTTGTAGCATAATGTGTGTTTTTACAAATTGGTCAATTTGATAGATCGGTAGAATTATTGTTCTATGTTTAATAAACGCTGTAATCTGAGATTAAGATATGGTTGCAATTAACTTTGGCAGTTTTCGTGTTAGGACAGTCGTTTATGCACCATTTTAAAGCATTAAAATTGCCATTTGCTTTGGTATATAATTTATTGCATAATGTATTTTTAAAAAATGGCCAATTGAATAAATCGATAGAAATATTTTCCCAGGTTTAAAAAGGCGGTAATTTGAGGTTCCGATATGGTTGTGAATAGCTTTGCAAGTTTTCATGCTAGGACAGTCGTTTATGCATCATTTTAAAGCATTATGATTGCACTTTAATTTAGTATATCATTTGTGGCATAATCTTTTCGTCTAAAAAATGGTCAATTTGAAGCATCGGCAGAATTGTCCATGTTAAAAACTATGTTTAAAAACGCTGTGATTTGAGGTTCCAATCTGGTTGCAGATAACAGTTTTGATGCCAGGAGAGTCGTTTATGCACCATTTTAAAGCATTACAGTTGCACTTTGTTTTGGTGTATAATTTGTGGCATAATGAATTTTTACAAAAATTGGATAGATCGGTATATTTATTGGTACATGTTTAGAAATGCTGTAATTTATGGCTCCGATATGGTTGCAAATATCATTTATAGTTTTCATGTTATTGCAGTCGTTTATATATCATTTTATTACATTATAGTTGCCTCTTGTTTTGGTATATAATTTATTGCATAATGTATTTTTAGAAAATGGCCAATTGATAAATCGATAGAATTATTTTCCCAGGTTTAAAAAGGCGGTAATTTGAGGTTCCGATATGGTTGTGAATAACTTTTAAAGTTTTAATGCTATGACAGTCATTTATGCATCATTTTAGAGCATTATGATTGCACTTTAATTTGGTATATCATTTGTGGCATAATCTTTTCGTCTAAAAAATGGTCAATTCAATGGATCGGTAGAATTATTGTTCTTTGTTTAAAAACACGGTAATTTGAGGTTCCGATATGGTTGTGAATAACTTTGACAGTTTTCATACTATGACAGTCATTTATGCATAATTTTAAAGCATTATGATTGCACTTTAATTTGGTATATCATTTGTGGCATAATCTTTTCGTCTAAAAATGGTCAATTTGATGGATCGGTAGAATTATTGTTCTATGTTTAAAAACGCGGTAATTTGAGGTTCCGATATGGTTGTGAATAACTTTGACAGTTTTCATGATATGACAGTCATTTATGCATCAGCATTATGATTGCACTTTAATTTGGTATATCATTTGTGGCATAATGTGTTCGTCTAAAAAATGGTCAATTTGAAGGATCAGTAGAATTGTTTTTCTATGTTTAAAAACGCTGTGATTTGAGGTTCTGATATAGCTGCAAATAACTTTGACAGTTTTCATGCCAGGACAATCGTTTATGTATCATCTTAAAGAATTACTGTTTCACTTTGTTTTGGTGTATAATTTGTGGCATAATGAAGTTTTAGAAAAATTAGATAGATAGGTATATTTATTGGTAGATGTTTGGAAATGCGGTAATTTAAGGCTCCAATATGGTTGCAAATATCTTTTATAGTTTTCGTGTTATAGCAGTCGTTTATATATCTTTTTATTACTTTATAGTTGCCATTTGTTTTGGTATATAATTTTTTGCATAATGTATTTTTAAAAAATGACCAATTGAATAAATCGATAGAATTATTTTCCCAGGTCTAAAAACGCGGTAATTTGAGGTTCCGATATGGTTGTGAATAACTTTGAAAGTTTTCATGCTATGACAGTTATTTATGCATCATTTTAAAGCATTATGATTGCACTTTAATTTGGTATATCATTTGTGGCATAATCTTTTCGTCTAAGAAATTGTCAATTTGATGGATCGGTAGAATTATTGTTCTTTGTTTAAAAACGCGGTAATTTGAGGTTCCGATATGGTTACAAATAACATTGACAGTTTTCATGCTATGACAATCATTTATCCATCATTTTAAAGCATTAGGATTGCAATTTAATATGGTACATCATTTGTAGCATAATGTGTGTTTTTACAAATTGGTCAATTTGATAGATCGGTAGAATTATTGTTCTATATATCAAATGCAGTAATCTGAGGTTCCGATATGGCTGCAATTAACTTTGGCAGTTTTCGTGCTACGACAGTCGTTTATGCACCATTTTAAAGCATTAAAATTGCCATTTGTTTTGGTATATAATTTATTGCACAATGTATTTTTAGAAAATGCCCAATTGGATAAATCGATAGAATTATTTTCCCAGGTTTAAAAAGGCGGTAATTTGTGGCATAATGTGTTTGTCTAAAGAATGGTCAATTTGAAGGATCGGTAGAATTGTCTATGTTAAAAACTATGTTTAAAAACGCTGTGATTTGAGGTTCCGATATGATTGCAAATAACTTTGACAGTTTTCATGCCAGGACAATCGTTTATGCATCATTTTAAAGCATTACAGTTGCACTTTGTTTTGGTGTATAATTTGTGGCATAATAAATTTTTACAAAAATTGGATAGATCGGTATATTTATTGGTACAGGTTTAGAAATGCGGTAATTTAAGACTCCGATATGGTTGCAAATATCATTTATAGTTTTCATTTTATAGCAGTCGTTTATATATCTTTTTATTACATTATAGTTGCCTTTTGTTTTGGTATATAATTTTCGCATAATATATTTTTAGAAAATGGCCAATTGGATAGATCGGTAGAATTATTTTCACAGCTTTAAAAACGCGGTAGTTTGAGGTTCCGATATGGCTGCAAATAATATTGCGGAACCTCAGATTACTGCGTTTATTAAACATAGAACAATAATTCTACCTAATGCTTTAAAATGATACATAAACGATTGTCCTGGCATGGAAACTGTAAGTTATTTGCAGCCATATCGGAACCTCAAATCACAGCGTTTTTAAACATAGAAAAACAATTCTACTGATCCTTCAAATTTTTAGACGAAAAGATTATGCCACAAAATGATATACCAAATTAAAGTGCAATCACAATGCTCTAAAATGATGCATAAATGACTGTCATAGCATGAAAACTTTCAAAGTTATTCAGAACCATATCGGAACCTCAAAATACCGCCTTTTTAAACCTGGGAAAATAATTCTACCGATCTATCCTCAGATTACAGCGTTTATTAAACATAGAACAATAATTCTACCGATCTATCAAATTGACCAATTTCTAAAAAATACACATTATTCTACAAATGATATACCAGATTAAAGTACAATCATAATGCTTTAAAATGATTCATAAATGACTTTCATAGCGTGAAAACTGTCAATATTATTTGCAGCCATATCGGAACCTCAAACTACCGCGTTTTTAAAGCTGTGAAAATAATTCTACCGATCTATCCAATTGGCCATTTTCTAAAAATATATTATGCGAAAATTATATACCAAAACAAAAGGCAACTATAATGTAATAAAAAGATATATAAACGACTGCTATAAAATGAAAACTATAAATGATATTTGCAACCATATCGGAGTCTTAAATTACCGCATTTCTAAACCTGTACCAATAAATATACCGATCTATCCAATTTTTGTAAAAATTTATTATGCCACAAATTATACACCAAAACAAAGTGCAACTGTAATGCTTTAAAATGATGCATAAACGATTGTCCTGGCATGAAAACTGTCAAAGTTATTTGCAATCATATCGGAACCTCAAATCACAGCGTTTTTAAACATAGTTTTTAACATAGACAATTCTACCGATCCTTCAAATTGACCATTTTTTAGACAAACACATTATGCCACAAATTACCGCCTTTTTAAACCTGGGAAAATAATTCTACCGATCTATCCAATTGGCCATTTTCTAAAAATACATTGTGCAATAAATTATATACCAAAACAAATGGCAATTTTAATGCTTTAAAATGGTGCATAAACGACTGTCGTAGCACGAAAACTGCCAAAGTTAATTGCAGCCATATCGGAACCTCAGATTACTGCATTTGATATATAGAACAATAATTCTACCGATCTATCAAATTGACCAATTTGTAAAAACACACATTATGCTACAAATGATATACCATATTAAAGTGCAATCCTAATGCTTTAAAATGATGGATAAATGATTGTCATAGCATGAAAACTGTCAATGTTATTTGTAACCATATCGGAACCTCAAATTACCGCGTTTTTAAACAAAGAACAATAATTCTACCGATCCATCAAATTGACAATTTTTTAGACGAAAAGATTATGCCACAAATGATATACCAAATTAAAGTGCAATCATAATGCTTTAAAATGATGCATAAATGACTGTCCTAGCGCGAAAACTGGCAAAGTTAATTGCAACCATATCTTAACCTCAGATTACAGCGTTTATTAAACATAGAACAATAATTCTACCGATCTATCAAATTGACCAATTTCTAGAAACACACATTATGCTACAAATGATATACCATATTAAAGTGCAATCATTATGCTTTAAAATGATGCCTAAATGACTGTCATAGCGTGAAAACTGTCTATGTTATTTGCAGCCATTTTGGAACCTTAAATTACCGCGTTTTAAAAGCTGTGAAAATAATTCTACCAATCTATCCAATTAACCATTTTCTAAAAATATATTATGCAACAAATTATATACCAAAACAAATGGCAACTATAAAATGATACATAAACGATTGTCCTGGCATGAAAACTGTCAATGTTATTTGCAGCCATATCGGAACCTCAAATCACAGCGTTTTTAAACATAGAAAAACAATTCTACTGATCCTTCAAATTGACCATTTTTTAGACGAACATATTATGCCACAAATGATATACCAAATTAAAGCGCAATCATAATGCTTTAAAATGATGCATAAATGGCTGTGATAGCATGAAAACTGTCAAAGTTATTCACAACCATATCGGAACCTCAAATTACCGCGTTTTTAAACATAGAACAATAATTCTACCGATCTATCATATTGACAATTTTTTAGACGAAAAGATTATGCCACAAATGATGTACCAAATTAAAGTGCAATCATAATGCTCTAAAATGATGCATGTATGACTGTCATAGCATGAAAACTGTCAAAGTTATTAACAACGATATCGAAACCTCAAATTACCGCCTTTTTAAAGCTGTGAAAATAATTCTACCGATCTATCCAATTAGCCATTTTCTAAAAATATATTATGCAATAAGTTATATACCAAAACAAATGGCAACTATAATGCATTAAAAAGATATATAAACGACTGCTATAACATGAAAACTATAAAAGATATTTGCAACCACATTGAAGCCCTAAATTACCGCATTTCCAAACCTGTACCAATAAATATACCGATCTATCTAATTTTTCTAAAACTTCATTATGCCACAAATTATACACCAAAACAAATGATACATAAACGATTGTCCTAGCATGAAAACTGTCAAAGTTATTTGCAGCCATATCGGAACCTACAATCACAGCGTTTTGAAACATAGAAAAACAATTCTACTGATCCTTCAAATTGATCATTTTTTAGAAGAACACATTATGCCACAAATGATATACAACCATATCGGAACCTGAAAATACCGCCTTTTTAAACCTGGGAAAATAATTCTACCGATCTATCCAATTGGCCATTTTCTAAAAATATATTATGCAATAAATTATATACCAAAACAAATGGCAACTATAATGCAATAAAAGGATATATACACGACTGCTATAACATGAAAACTATAAAAGATATTTGCAACCATATCGGAGCCTTAAATTACCGCATTTCTAAACCTGTACCAATAAATATACCGATCTATCCTATTTTTGTAAAAACTCATTATGCCACAAATTATACACCAAAACAAAGTGCAATCATAATGCTTTAAAATGATGGATAAATGACTGTTACAACATGAAAACTGTCAATGTTATTCACAACCATATCGGAACCTCAAATTACCGCGTTTTTAAACATAAAACAATAATTCTACCGATTCATCAAATTGACAATTTTTTAGACGAAACGATTATGCCACAAATGATATACCAAATTAAAGTGCAATCATAATACTCTAAAATGATGCATAAATGACTGTTATAGCATGAAAACTGTCAAAGTTATTCACAACGATATCGGAACCTCAAATTACCGCCTTTTTAAACCTGGGAAAATAATACTACCGATCTATCCAATTGGCCATTTTCTAAAAATACATTATGCAAGAAATTATATACCAAAACAAATGGCAACTATAATGCAATAAAAATATATATAAACGACTGCTATAACATTATAACTATAAATGATATTTGCAACCATATCGGAGCCATAAATTACCGCATTTCTAAACCTGTACCAATAAATATACCGATCTATCCAATTTTTGTAAAAATTCATTATGCTACAAATTATACACCAAAACAAAGTGCAACTGTAATGCTTTAAAATGGTGTATAAACGACTGTCCTGGCATGAAAACTGTCAAAGTTATTTGCAACCATATCGAAACCTCAAATCACAGCGTTTTTAAACATAGTTTTTAACATAGACAATTCTACCGATCCTTAAAATTGACCATTCTTTAGACAAACACATTATGCCACAAATTACCGCTTTTTTAAACCTGGGAAAATAATTCTATCGATTTATCCAATTGGTCATTTTCTAAAAATACATTATGCAATAAATTATATACCAAAACAAATGGCAATTTTAATGCTTTAAAATAGTGCATAAACGACTGTCGTAACATGATAACTGCCAAAGTTAATTGCAGCCATATCGGAACCTCAGATTACTGCATTTGATATATAGAACAGTAATTCTACCGATCTATCAAATTGACCAATTTGTAAAAACACACATTATGCTACAAATGATATACCATATTAAAGTGCAATCCTAATGCTTTAAAATGATGGATAAATGACTGTCATAGCATGAAAACTGTCAATGTTATTTTTAACCATATCGGAACCTCAAATTACCGCGTTTTTAAACAAAGAACAATAATTCTACCGATCCATTAAATTGACAATTTTTTAGACGAAAAGATTATGCCACAAATGATATACCAAATTAAAGTGCAATCATAATGCTTTAAAATGATGCATAAATAACTGTCATAGCATGAAAACCATATCGGAACCTCAAATTACCGCCTTTTTAAACCTGGGAAAATAATTCTATCGATTTATTCAATTGACCATTTTCTAAAAATACATTATGTAATAAATTATATACCAAAACAAATGGCAATTTTAATGCTTTTAAATGGTGGATAAACGACTGTCCTAGCACGAAAACTGGCAAAGTTAATTGCAACCATATCTTAACCTCAGATTACAGCGTTTATTAAACATAGAACAATAATTCTACCGATCTATCAAATTGACCAATTTCTAAAAACACACATTATTCTACAAATGATATACCATATTAAAGTGCAATCATAATGCTTTAAAATGATGCCTAAATGACTGTCATAGCGTGAAAACTGTATATTTTATTTGCAGCCATTTCGGAACCTTAAATTACCGTGTTTTTAAAGCTGTGAAAATAATTCTACCAATCTATCCAATTAACCATTTTCAAAAAATATTTTATGCAACAAATTATATACCAAAACAAATGGCAACTATAATACAATAAAAAGATATATAAACGACTGCTATAACATGAAAACTATAAAAGATATTTGCAACCATATTGGAGCCTTAAATTACCGCATTTCCTAAACCTGTACCAATAAATATACCGATCTATCTAATTTTTCTAAAAATATATTATGCCACAAATTATACACCAAAACAAAGTGCAACAGTAATGCTTTAAAATGATACATACACGATTGTCCTGGCATGAAAACTGTCAAAGTTATTCACAACCATATCTGAACCTCAAATTACCGCGTTTTTTAACATAGAACATACAAAGTATACACAGCAAAAAAATATGATTTGCATTTTTTGTTAAAATAAAATAATTTTCCCTTTTGTTTTGCAAATATATTTTTTGATGAATAGAAAAAAAATATTTAAAACGTTTTCAATTATATCAGAGTAGATTGTGAGTTATTGTACAATAATTTTTATGCGAATAATGTAAGTTTGAAATTTAAAACTAACACAAATTTTCTCCAAGTGCTTTTTAAAACAATTTTTTTTTTACGATAAACAAAAACAAAATCTACGTCTCGTCAATGTTTACCAGCAATGAATCAGAGGTCGAAGTCGACCGGCTTCGAGTCGGAGCTTAGCCGCCGCCGAACTATATTTAGTTGCTTGAGCCGCCGCCGAAACATTCGGCTTAAATCGACTCAAATTTTTTTAATGTTTTTATTAACTAGACTGTAAGATCAATTATGTTTAAAATACACTATGGTGAAGGGTATATAAGATTCGGCACAGCCGAATATAGCACTCTTACTTGTTTTGATTCACTTTGTTTACATTTGACAAAATCAATTGTTAAATTTTTAGGAAATATTCCTGCATTGTGTTTTAAGGTATATAAACGTGAAGCCAAATGTTCGTTGGGTGCTTAAATGTTCTTTTTGCTAATCGCTGAGTTAATGTATGTTAGCAACATTCCAATGTCAACAGAATTAAAATAAAGCTTTTTGTATATACAATGTTTATCAACATTGTACCTTTCACTAGAGTGTTACTAATGAAGTTAGTTATTAATGAAGGCAAATTATAATTGAGATATTTAATAAAAGGTCAATTAAAATTAAGAAATAAGTGATTTTAATATTCATTATACGAAAGATATTGAAAATAAGTGGAAAATTTTTATAAATTATTAAATGACGTCAAGTGAACACTATTATCACATTTGATAGATCAATGTCATTGCCAAACCCAATGATCATTGCATTTTTTTTTTTCTCATCATCTAATTAACAAACCTCCTAGATAACTATATGTGTTTGTCATTACACTCTTATTTATATAAAGTTTCGTTCTAGAGAAAAATACAAGACTCTGCCATTTTAAATTTGGTTCCACACCTAGAAGTTTCTCGGAACATTAAACCTTTATTAATAATTTATTAGAAACAATTGTCAATCGTATACAAAAATTTGTGCACAAAATAATAATCAAATTGAATTCCAATTAAGATCGAAATGTAATTTCATAAATTTGGTCCAAAGTTAATACTAAAGTTGTTACCCAAATTGAATTTGGCGAAGGCAAACCCAAACCTGTAAATCGGCCCATGTGGTTTGGTTATATCATATTTCTATAAGTGAAATTAAAACAGGTAAATATATTGATTTACAAGGGAAATGCTTAAACTGTCCAATTAAGACACTCTTGTTCTGCATATTTACAGAACCATATACACAAAATCTCCTTAAAATCACAATAAATTAGAATGATTTATGTTACCAACATCAGCCAAATAAACCGAAGAACGTAGATACCCCAAAATCATTATCCTAATCTGTATAGGTTTAACAAGGAAAATTTGGCAAATCCTAAAAAATAGCCCTTGGGCCGAACAGTGTGTGAATAAAAATACCAACAATTCATCTAACCGACATGCTCACGTTTTATTTTTGCTAAACCTCAAAAGAGTAATTCCAAATCGTGATTCAGTATTACAAACATTTTCAATTTCAATTCATTGTTGTAAAGTACCTAGAAACTCAATTTCTTAAAAACATACCATATTAAAGTGCAATCCTAATGCTTTAAAATGATGGATAAATGACTGTCATAGCATGAAAACTGTCAATGTTATTTTTAACCATATCGGAACCTCAAATTACCGCGTTTTTAAACAAAGAACAATAATTCTACCGATCCATTAAATTGACAATTTTTTAGACGAAAAGATTATGCCACAAATGATATACCAAATTAAAATGCAATCATAATGCTTTAGAATGATGCATAAATGACTGTCATAGCATGAAAACTTTCAAAGTTATTCACAACCATATCGGAACTTCAAATTACCGCCTTTTTAAACCTGGGAAAATAATTCTACCAATTTATTCAATTGACCATTTTCTAAAAATACATTATGTAATAAATTATATACCAAAACAAATGGCAATTTTAATGCTTTAAAATGGTGCATAAACGACTGTCCTAGCACGAAAACTGGCAAAGTTAATTGCAACCATATCGGAACCTCAGATTACTGCGTTTATTAAACATAGAACAATAATTCTACCGATCTATCAAATTGACCAATTTGTAAAAACACACATTATGCTACAAATGATATACCATATTAAAATGAAATCATAATGCTTTAAAATGATGCCTAAATGACTGTCATAGCGTGAAAACTGTATATGTTATTTGCAGCCATTTCGGAACCCTAAATAACCGTGTTTTTAAAGCTGTGAAAATAATTCTACCAATCTATCCAATTAACCATTTTCAAAAAATATTTTACGCAACAAATTATATACCAAAACAAATGGCAACTATAATACAATAAAAAGGTATATAAACGACTACTATAACATGAAAACTATAAAAGATATTTGCAACCATATTGGAGCCTTAAATTACCGCATTTCCAAACCTGTACCAATAAATATACCGATCTATCTAATTTTTCTAAAACTTCATTATGCCACAAATTATACACCAAAACAAAGTGCAACAGTAATGCTTTAAAATGATACATAAACGATTGTCCTGGCATGAAAACTGTCAAAGTTATTCACAACCATATCTGAACCTCAAATTACCGCATTTTTAAACATAGAACAATAATTCTACCGATCCATCAAATTGACCATTTTTTAGACGAAAAGATTATGCCACAAAATGATATACCAAATTAAAGTGCAATCACAATGCTCTAAAATGATGCATAAATGACTGTCATAGCATGAAAACTTTCAAAGTTATTCACAACCATATCGGAACCTGAAAATACCGCCTTTTTAAACCTGGGAAAATAATTCTACCGATCTATCCAATTGGCAATTTTCTAAAAATATATTATGCAATAAATTATATACCAAAACAAATGGCAACTATAATGCAATAAAAAGATATATACACGACTGCTATAATATGAAAACTATAAAAGATATTTGCAACCATATCGGAGCCTTAAATTACCGCATTTCTAAACCTGTACCAATAAATATACCGATCTATCCTATTTTTGTAAAAACTCATTATGCCACAAATTATACACCAAAACAAAGTGCAATCATAATGCTTTAAAATGTGTAATGATTGGTTTAATTAAATTTGCGCCATTTATTATACCCTTCACTTTCGTGAGAAGGGTATATATAAGTTTGTCATTCCGTTTGTAATTTCTATAATATAATTTTCCGACCTTATAAAGTATATATATTCTTGATCCTTATAGATAGCGGAGT
>NC_060950.1:46612574-46616883 GCF_022045245.1 Lucilia cuprina | reverse complement strand
GTAATTTGAGGTTCCGATATGGTTAAAAATAACATTGACAGTTTTCATGCTATGACAGTCATTTATCCATCATTTTAAAGCATTAGGATTGCACTTTAATATGGTATAACATTTGTGGCATAATGTGTGTTTTTACAAATTGGTCAATTTGATAGATCGGTAGAATTACTGTTCTATATATCAAATGCAGTAATCTGAGGTTCCGATATGGCTGCAATTAACTTTGGCAGTTATCATGTTACGACAGTCGTTTATGCACTATTTTAAAGCATTAAAATTGCCATTTGTTTTGGTATATAATTTATTGCATAATGTATTTTTAGAATATGCCCAATTGGATAAATCGATAGAATTATTTTCCCAGGTTTAAAAAGTCGGTAATTTGTGGCATAATGTGTTTGTCTAAAGAATGGTCAATTCTAAGGATCGGTAGAATTGTCTATGTTAAAAACTATGTTTAAAAACGCTGTGATTTGAGGTTCCGATATGGTTGCAAATAACTTTGACAGTTTTCATGCCAGGACAGTCGTTTATACACCATTTTAAAGCATTACAGTTGCACTTTGTTTTGGTGTATAATTTGTGGCATAATGAATTTTTACAAAAATTGGATAGATCGGTATATTTATTGGTACAGGTTTAGAAATGCGGTAATTTATGGCTCCGATATGGTTGCAAATATCATTTATAGTTTTTATGTTATAGCAGTCGTTTATATATCTTTTTATTGCATTATAGTTGCCATTTGTTTTGGTATATAATTTCTTGCATAATGTATTCTTAGAAAATGGCCAATTGGATAGATCGGTAGTATTATTTTCCCAGGTTTAAAAAGGCGGTAATTTGAGGTTCCGATATCGTTGTGAATAACTTTGACAGTTTTCATGCTATGACAGTCATTTATGCATCATTTTAGAGCATTATGATTGCACTTTAATTTGGTATATCATTTGTGGCATAATCGTTTCGTCTAAAAAATTGTCAATTTGATGAATCGGTAGAATTATTGTTTTATGTTTAAAAACGCGGTAATTTGTGGTTCCGATATGGTTGTGAATAACATTGACAGTTCTCATGTTGTAACAGTCATTTATCCATCATTTTAAAGCATTATGATTGCACTTTGTTTTGGTGTATAATTTGTGGCATAATGAGTTTTTACAAAAATAGGATAGATCGGTATCTTTTATAGTTTTCATGTTATAGCAGTCGTTTATATATATTTTATTGCATTATAGTTGCCATTTGTTTTGGTATATAATTTGTTGCATAACATATTTTTAGAAAATGGCTAATTGGCTAATTATTTTCACAGCAGTTATATACCAAAATAAATGGCGATTTTAATGCATTAAAATGGTGCATAAACGACTGTCCTAGCACGAAAACTGCCAAAGTTAATTGCAACCATATCGGAACCTCAGATTACTGCGTTTATTAAACATAGAACAATAATTCTACCGATCTATCATATTAAAGTGCAATCATAATGCTTTAAAATGATGCCTAAATGACTGTCATAGCGTGAAAACTGTCTATGTTATTTGCAGCCATTTTGGAACCTTAAATTACCGCGTTTTTAAAGCTGTGAAAATAATTCTACCAATCTATCCAATTAACCATTTTCTAAAAATATATTATGCAATAAATTATATACCAAAACCAATAGCAACTGTAATGCAATAAAAAGATATATACACGACTGCTATAACATGAAAACTATAAAATATATTTGCAACCATATCGGAGCCTTAAATTACCGCATTTCTAAACCTGTACCAATAAATATACCGATCTATCCTATTTTTGTAAAAACTCATTTTTGTAAAAACTCACAAATTATACACCAAAACGAAGTGCAACTGTAATGATTTAAAACGATGGATAAATGACTGTTATAACATGAAAACTGTCAATGTTATTCACAACCATATCGGAACCTCAAATTACCGCGTATTTAGACATAAAACAATAATTCTACCGATTCATCAAATTGACAATTTTTTAGACGAAAAGATTATGCCACAAATGATATACCAAATTAAAGTGCAATCATAATGCTCTAAAATGATGCATAAATGACTGTCATAGCATGAAAACTGTCAAAGTTATTCACAACGATATCAGAACCTCAAATTACCGCCTTTTTAAACCTGGGAAAATAATACTGCCGATCTATCCAATTGGCCATTTTCTAAAAATACATTATGCAAGAAATTATATACCAAAACAAATGGCAACTATAATGCAATAAAAAGATATATAAACGACTGCTATAACATGAAAACTATAAATGATATTTGCAACCATATCGGAGCCATAAATTACCGCATTTCTAAACCTGTACCAATAAATATACCGATCTATCCAATTTTTGTAAAAATTCATTATGCCACAAATTATACACTAAAACAAAGTGCAACTGTAATGCTTTAAAATGGTGTATAAACGACTGTCCTGGTATGAAAACTGTCAAAGTTATTTGCAACCATATCGGAACCTCAGATTACTGCGTTTATTAAACATAGAACAAAAATTCTACCGATCTATCAAATTGACCAATTTCTAAAAATACACATTATGCTACAAATGATATACCATATTAAAGTACAATCATAATGCTTTAAAATGATTCATAAATAACTTTCATAGCGTGAAAACTGTCAATATTATTTGCAGCCATATCGGAACCTCAAACTACCGCGTTTTTAAACAAAGAACAATAATTCTACCGATCCATCAAATTGACAATTTTTTAGACGAAAAAGATTATGCCACAAATGATATACCAAATTAAAGTGCAATCATAATGCTTTAAAATGATGCATAAATAACTGTCATAGCATGAAAACTTTCAAAGTTATTCACAACCATATCGGAACCTCAAATTGCCGCCTTTTTAAACATGGGAAAATAATTCTATCGATTTATTCAATTGACTATTTTCTAAAAATACACTATGCAATAAATTATATAGCAAAACAAATGGCAATTTTAATGCTTTAAAATGGTGCATAAACGACTGTTCTAGCACGAAAACTGCCAAAGTTAATTGCAACCATACCTTAACCTCAGATTACAGCGTTTATTAAACATAGAAAAATAATTCTACCGATCTATCAAATTGACCAATTTCTTAAAACACACATTATGCTACAAATGATATACCATATTAAAGTGCAATCATAATGCTTTAAAATGATGCCTAAATGACTGTCATAGCGTGAAAACTGTCTATGTTATTTGCAGCCATTTTGGAACCTTAAATTACCGCGTTTAAAAAGCTGTGAAAATAATTCTACCAATCTATCCAATTAACCATTTTCTAAAAATATATTATGCAACAAATTATATACCAAAACAAATGGTAACTATAATGCAATAAAAAGATATATAAACGACTGCTATAACATGAAAACTATAAAAGATATTTGCAACCATATTGGAGCTTTAAATTACCCCATTTCCAAACCTGTACCAATAAATATACCGATCTATCTAATTTTTCTAAAACTTCGTTATGCCACAAATTATACACTAAAACAAAGTGCAACAGTAATGCTTTAAAATGATACATAAACGATTGTCCTGGCATGAAAACTGTCAATGTTATTTGCAGCCATATCGGAACCTCAAATCACAGCGTTTTTAAACATAGAAAAACAATTCTACTGATCCTTCAAATTGACCATTTTTTAGACGAACATATTATGCCACAAATGATATACCAAATTAAAGCGCAATCATAATGCTTTAAATTGATGCATAAATGACTGTGATAGCATGAAAACTGTCAAAGTTATTCACAACCATATCGGAACCTCAAATTACCGCGTTTTTAAACATAGAACAATAATTCTACCGATCTATCATATTGACAATTTTTTAGACGAAAAGATTATGCCACAAATGATGTACCAAATTAAAGTGCAATCATAATGCTCTAAAATGATGCATGTATGACTGTCATAGCATGAAAACTGTCAAAGTTATTAACAACGATATCGGAACCTCAAATTACCGCCTTTTTAAAGCTGTGAAAATAATTCTACCGATCTATCCAATTAGCCATTATCTAAAAATATATTATGCAATAAGTTATATACCAAAACAAATGGCAACTATAATGCAATAAAAAGATATATAAACGACTGCTATAACATGAAAACTATAAAAGATATTTGCAACCACATTGAAGCATTAAATTACCGCATTTCCAAACCTGTACCAATAAATATACCGATCTATCTAATTTTTCTAAAACTTCATTATGCCACAAATTATACACCAAAACAAATGATACATAAAC
>NC_060950.1:46611086-46612474 GCF_022045245.1 Lucilia cuprina | reverse complement strand
TACTGCAAAATGTATATATAGAAAATGGCCAATTGGATGAATCGGTAGAATTATTTTAACAGCTTTAATTAACGTTGACAGTTTTTATGCTATGACAGTTGTTTATGCATCATTTTAAAGCATTATGATTGCACTTTAATTTGGTATATCATTTGTGTTCGTCTAAAAAATGGCAAATTTGATGGATTGGTAGAATTATTGTTCTATGTTTAAAAAAGCTGTAATCTGAGGTTCCCATATGGTTGCGAATAACGCTGATACTTTTCATGCTATAACAGGCATTTATGCATAATTTTGAATCATTATGATTGTACCTTAATTTGGTATATCATTTGTGGCATAATGTATTCGTCTGAAAAATGGTCAATTTTGATAGATCGGTAGAATTATTGTTCTATGTTTAATCAACGCTGTAATCTGAGGTTCCGATATGCTTGCACTTAACTTTAGCAGTTTTCGTGCTAGGACAGTCATTTATGCACCATTCCAAAGCATTAAAATTGCCATTTGTTTTGGTATATGTCATTTATGCATCATTTTAAAGCATTATGATTGCACTTTAATTTGTATATCATTTGTAGCATAATGTGTTCGTCTAAAAAATGGTGAATTTAATGGATCGGCAGAATTATTGTTCTATGTTTAAAAACGCAGTAATTTGAGGTTCCGGTATGGCTGCAATTAATTTTGGCATTTTTCGTGCTAAGACAGTCATATATGTACCATCTTAAAGCATTTAAATTGTGATTAGTTTTGGTTTATAATTTATTGCATAATGCATTTTAAGAAAATAGACAATAAGATAGGTCGGTACAATTATTTTTTTAGGTTTAAAAAGGCGGTAATTTGAGGTTCCGATATGGTTGCAAATAACATTGACAGTTTTGATGCTATGACAATCAAAAAATTATCAATTTGATGGATCGGTAGAATTATTGTTCTATGTGTAAAACGCGGTAATTTGAGGTTCCGATATGGTTGCACTTTAATTTGGTATATGATATGTAGCATAATGTGTGTTTTTACAAATTGTAAATTTGATGGATCTGTAGAATTGCTGTTCTATGTCTAAAAAAGCTGTAATTTGAGGTTCCGATATGGTTGCAAATAGCTTTGGCAGTTTTCGAGCTAGGACAGTCGCTTGTGTACCATTTTAAAGCATTAAAATTGCCATTTGTTTTGGTATATATTTTATTGCATAATGTATTTTTAGAAATTGGCCAATTGGATAGATTTGTACAATTATTTTCCCAGGTTGAAAAATGTGGTAATTTGAGGTTCCGATATGGTTGCAAATAACTTTGACAGTTTTCATGCTATGACAGTCATTTATGCATAATTTAAAACATTATGATTGCACTTTAATTTGGTATATTATTTGTAGCATA
>NC_060950.1:46532667-46610986 GCF_022045245.1 Lucilia cuprina | reverse complement strand
AAAATGATGCATAAATGACTGTCATAGCATGAAAACTGTCAAAGTTATTCACAACGATATCGGAACCTCAAATTACCGCCTTTTTAAACCTGGGAAAATAATACTACCAATCTATCCAATTGGCCATTTTCTAAAAATACATTACGCAAGAAATTATATACCAAAACAAATGGCACTATAATGCAATAAAAAGATATATAAACGACTGCTATAACATGAAAACTATAAATGATATTTGCAACCATATCGGAGCCATAAATTACCGCATTTCTAAACCTGTACCAATAAATATACCGATCTATCCAATTTTTGTAAAAATTCATTATGCCACAAATTATACACCAAAACAAAGTGCAACTGTAATGCTTTAAAATGGTGTATAAACGACTGTCCTGGCATGAAAATTGTCAAAGTTATTTGCAACCATATCGGAACCTCAAATCACAGCATCTTTAAACATAGTTCTTAACATAGACAACTCTACCGATCCTTCAAATTGACCATTTTTTAGACAAACACATAATGCCACAAATGATATACCAAATTAAAGTGCAATCATAATGCTTTAAAATGATGCATAAATGACTATCATAGCATGAAAACTTTCAAGGCTATTCACAACCATATCGGAACCTCAAATTACCGCCTTTTTAAACCAGGGAAAATAATTCTATCGATTTATCCAATTGGCTATTTTCTAAAAATACATTATGCAACAAATTATATACCAAAACAAATGGCAATTTTAATGCTTTAAAATGGTGCATAAACGACTGTCGTAGCAGGAAAACTGCCAAAGTTAATAGATTACTGCATTTGATATATAGAACAATAATTCTACCGATCTATCAAATTGACCAATTTGTAAAAAAAAAACACACATTATGCTACAAATGATATACCATATTAAAGTGCAATCCTAATGCTTTAAAATGATGAATGTCATAGCATGAAAACTGTCGATGTTATTTGTAACCATATCGGAACATCAAATTACCGCGTTTTTAAACAAAGAACAATAATTCTACCGATCCATCAAATTGACAATTTTTTAGACGAAAAGATTATGCCACAAATGATATACCATATTAAAGTGCAATCATGATGCTTTAAAATGATGCATAAATAACTGTCATAGCGTGAAAACTTCCAAAGTTATTCACAACCATATCGGAACCTCAAATTACCGCCTTTTTAAACCTGGGAAAATAATTCCATCGATTTACTCAATTGGCCATTTTCTAAAAATACATTATGCAACAAATTATATACCAAAACAAATGGCAATTTTAATGCATTAAAATGGTGCATAAACGACTGTCCTAGCACGAAAACTGCCAACGTTAATTGCAATCTTATCTTAACCTCAGATTACAGCGTTTATTAAACATAGAACAATAATTCTACCGATCTATCAAATTGACCAATTTGTAAAAACACGCATTATGGTACAAATGATATACCATATTGAAGTGCAATCATAATGCTTAAAAATGATGCCTAAATGACTGTCATAGCGTGAAAACTGTCTATGTTATTTGCGGCCGTTTTGGAACCTTAAATTACCGCGTTATTTAAGCTGTGAAAATGATTCTACCGATCTATCCAATTAGCCATTTTCTAAAAATATATTATGCAACAAATTATATACCAAAACAAATGGCAACTATAATGCAATAAAATATATATAAACGACTGCTATAACATGAAAACTATAAAAGATATTTGCAACCATATTGAAGCCTAAAATTACCGCATTTCCAAACATGTACAAATAAATATACCGATCTATCTAATTTTTCTAAAATTCATTATGCCACAAATTATACACCAAAACAAAGTGCAACAGTAATGCTTTAAAATGATACATAAACGATTGTCCTGGCGTGAAAACTGTCAAAGTTATTTGCAGCCATATCGGAACCTCAATTCACAGCGTTTTTTTAAACATAGAAAAACATTTCTACTGATCCTTCATATTGACCATTTTTTAGACGAACACTATATGCCACAAATGATATAACAAATTAAAGTGCAATCATAATGCTATAAAATGATGCATAAATGACTGTCATAGCATGAAAACTGTCAAAGTTATTCACAACCATATCGGAACCTCAAATTACCGCGTTTTTAAACATAGAACAATAATTCTACCGATCCATCAAATTGACCATTTTTTAGACGAAAAGATTATGCCACAAATGATATACCAAATTAAAGTGCAATCATAATGCTCTAAAATGATGCATAAATGACTGTCATAGCATGAAAATTGTCAAAGTTGTTCACAACCATATCGGACCTCAAATTACCGCGTTTTTGAACATAGACAATTTATTCTACCGATCCATCAAATTGACCATTTTTTAGACGAAAAGATTATGCACAAATGATATACAAAATTAAAGTGCAATCATAATGCTCTCATAGCATGAAAACTTTCAAAGTTATTCACAACCATATCGGAACCTCAAATTACCGCGTTTTTAAAGCTGTGAAAATAATTCTACCGATCTATAAAATTGGCCATTTTCTAAAAATATATTATGCAATAAATTATATACCAAAACAAAAGGCAACTATAATGTAATAAAAAGATATATAAACTGCTATAACATGAAAAATAAGTATAAATAATATTTGCAACCATATCGGAGTCTTAAATTACCGCATTTCTAAACCTGTACCAATAAATATACCGATCTATCCAATTTATGTAAAAATTCATTATGTCACAAATTATTCACCAAAAAAAAGTGCAACTGTAATGCTTTAAAATGATGCATAAACGATTGTCCTGGCATGAAAACTGTCAAAGTTATTTGCAACCATATCGGAACCTCAAATCACAGCGTTTTTAAACATAGTTTTTAACATAGACAATTCTACCGATCCTTCAAATTGACCATTTTTTAGACAAACACATTATGCCACAAATTATATACCAAATTAAAGTGCACTCATAATGCTTTAAAATGATGCATAAATGACTGTCATACCATGAAAACTTTCACAGCTATTCACAACCATATCGGAACCTTTTACCGCCTTTTTAAACCTGGGAAAATAATTCTATCGATTTATCCAATTGGCCATTTTCTAAAAATACATTATGCAATAAATTATATACCAAAACAAATGGCAATTTTAATGCTTTAAAATGGTGCATAAACGACTGTCGTAGCACGAAAACTGCTAAAGTTAATTGCAGCTATATCGGAACCTCGAGTTACTGTATTTGATATATAGAACAATAATTATACCAATCTACCAAATTGACCAATTTGTAAAAACAGACATTATGCTACAAATGATATACCATATTAAAGTGCAATCCAAATGCTTTAAAATGATGGATAAATGACTGTCATAGCATGAAAACTGTCAATGTTATTTGTAACCATATCGGAACCTCAAATTACCGCGTTTTTAAACAAAGAACAATAATTCTACCGATCCATCAAATTGACAATTTTTTAGACGAAATGATTATGCCACAAATGATATACCAAGTTAAAGTGCAATCATAATGCTTTTAAATGATGCATAAATAACTGTCATAGCGTGAAAACTTTCAAAGTTATTCTATCGATTTATTCAATTGGCCATTTTCTAAAAATACATTATGCAATAAATTATATACCAAAACAAATGGCGATTTTAATGCATTAAAATGGAGCATAAACGACTGTCCTAGCACTAAAACTGCCAACGTTAATTGCAACCTTATCTTAACCTCAGATTACAGCGTTTATTAAACATAGAACAATAATTCTACCGATCTATCAAATTGACCAATTTGTAAAAACACACATTATGGTACAAATGATATACCATATTAAAGTGCAATCATAATGCTTTAAAATGATGCCTAAATGACTGTCATAGCGTGAAAACTGTCTATGTTATTTGCAGCCGTTTTGGAACCTTAAATTACCGCGTTTTTAAAGCTGTGAAAATAATTCTACCGATCTATCCAATTAGCCATTTTCTAAAAATATATTATGCAACAAATTATATACCAAAACAAATGGCAACTATAATGCAATAAAATATATATAAACGACTGCTATAACATGAAAACTATAAAAGATATTTGCAACCATATTGAAGCCTAAAATTACCGCATTTCCAAACATGTACCAATAAATATACCGATCTATCTAATTTTTCTAAAATTCATTATGCCAAAACAACGTGCAACAGTAATGCTTTAAAATGATACATAAACGATTGTCCTGGCATGAAAACTGTCAAAGTTATTTGCAGCCATATCGGAACCTCAATTCACAGCGTTTTTATACCCTTCACTTTCGTGAGAAGGGTATATATAAGTTTGTCATTCCGTTTGTAATTTCTATAATATTATTTCCCGACCCTATAAAGTATATATATTCTTGATCCTTATAGATAGCGGAGTCGATTAAGCCATGTCCGTCTGTCTGTCTGTCCGTCTGTCTGTCTGTCTGTTGAAATCAGTTTTTAGAGGACCCCAGATATCGGTGTTGTCTGAATCTTCAGTAATTCTATTAGACATGCTTTCGAGAAGATCGCTATATAAAATCAGCAAAATCGGTCAGTAAATAACGGAGATATGAGCAAAAATCCGAGACAACCCCTAAAAATTTCATCAAAAAATTGTTAAAAAAGCAACAAAAGCACTGTACATAGAAAAAGATGTACACGTGTGTGTGTAGATGTATTTGGTTTTATTCAGCTGTGTATTTATTTGTATGTTTGGAATTCAAACATACAATGTATACACAGCAAAAAAATATGATTTGCATTTTTTGTTAAAATAAAATAATTTTCCCTTTTGTTTTGCAAATATATTTTTTGATGAATAGAAAAAAGTATTTAAAACGTTTTCAATTATATGAGAGTAGATTGTTATTGTACAATAATTTTTATGCGAATAATGTAAGTTTGAAATTTAAAACAAACACAAATTTTTTCCAAGTGCTTTTTAAAACAATTTTTTTTACGATAAACAAAACAAAATCTACGTCTCGTCAATGTTTACCAGCAATGAATCAGAGGTCGAAGTCGACGGCTTCGAGTCGGAGCTTAGCGCCGCCCGAACTATTTTTAGTTGCTTGAGCCGCCGCCGAAACATTCGGCTTAAATCGACTCAAATTTTTTTAATGTTTTTATTAACTAGACTGTAAGATCAATTATGTTTAAATACACTATGGTGAAGGGTATATAAGATTCGGGACAGCCGAATATAGCACTCTTACTTGTTAAACATAGAAAAACAATTCTACTGATCCTTCAAATTGACAATTTTTTAGACGAACACATTATGCCACAAATGATATACCAATTTAAAGTGCAATCATAATGCTCTGCATGAAAACTTTCAAAGTTATTCACAACCATATCGGAACCTCAAATTACCGCCTTTTTAAAGCTGTGAAAATAATTCTACCGATCTATCCAATTGGCCATTTTCTAAAAATATATTATGCAATAAATTATATACCAAAACAAAAGGCAACTATAATGTAATAAAAAGATATATAAACGACTGCTATAACATGAAAACTATAAATGATATTTGCAACCATATCGGAGTCTTACATTACCGCATTTCTAAACCTGTACCAATAAATATACCGATCTATGCAATTTTTGTAAAAATTCATTATGCCACAAATTATACACCAAAACAAAGTACAACTGTAATGCTTTAAAATGATGCATAAACGATTGTCCTGGCATGAAAACTGTCAAAGTTATTTGCAACCATATCGGAACCTCAAATCACAGCGTTTTTAAACATAGTTTTTGTTTTCATGCTATGACAGTCATTTATGCATCATTTTAGAGCATTATGATTGCACTTTAATTTGGTATATCATTTGTGGCATAATCTTTTCGTCTAAAAAATGGTCAATATGATGGATCGGTAGAATTATTGTTCTATGTTTAAAAACGCGGTAATTTGAGGTTCCGATATGGTTGTGAATAACTTTGAAAGTTTTCATGCTATGACAGTTATTTATGCATCATTTTAAAGCATCATGATTGCACTTTAATTTGGTATATCATTTGTGGCATTATGTGTTTGTCTAAAAAATGGTCAATTTGAAGGATCGGTAGAGTTGTCTATGTTAAAAACTATGTTTAAAGATGCTGTGATTTGAGGTTCCGATATGGTTGCAAATAACTTTGACAATTTTCATTCCAGGACAATCGTTTATGCACCATTTTAAAGCATTACAGTTGCACTTTGTTTTGGTGTATAATTTGTGGCATAATATTTTTTTATAAAAATTGGATAGATCGGTATATTTATTGGTACAGGTTTAGAAATGCGGTAATTTAAGACTACGATATGGTTGCAAATATCATTTATAGTTTTCATGTTATAGCAGTCGTTTATATATCTTTTTATTACATTATAGTTGCCTTTTGTTTTGGTATATAATTTATTGCATAATATATTTTTAGAAAATGGCCAATTGGATAGATCGGTAGAATTATTTTCACAGCTTTAAAAACGCGGTAGTTTGAGGTTCCGATATGGCTGCAAATGAAATTGACAGTTTTCACGCTATGAAAGTCATTTATGAATCATTTTAAAACATTATGATTGTACTTTAATATGGTATATCATTTGTAGCATAATGTGTATTTTTTAGAAATTGGTCAATTTGATAGATCGGTAGAATTATTGTTCTATGTTTAATAAACGCAGTAATCTGAGGTTCCGATATGATTGCAATTAACTTTGGCAGTTTTCGTGCTAGGACAGTTGTTTATGCATCATTTTAAAGCATTATGATTGCACTTTAATTTAGTAAACTTATCATTTGTTGCATAATGTTTTCGTCTAAATAATGGTCAATTTAAAGGATCGGTAGAATTGTCCATGTTAAAAACTATGTTTAAAAACGCTGTGATTTGAGGTTCCGATATGGTTGCAAAAAACTTTGACAGTTTTCATGCCAGGACAGTCGTTTATACACCATTTTAAAGCATTAAAATTGCCATTTGTTTTGGTGTATAATTTGTGGCATAATGAGTTTTTACAAAAATAGGATAGATCGGTATATTTATTGGTACAGGTTTAGAAATGCGGTAATTTAAGGCTCCGATATGGTTGCAAATATCTTTTATAGTTTTCATGTTATAGCAGTCGTGTATATATCCTTTTATTGCATTATAGTTGCCATTTGTTTTGGTATATAATTTATTGCATAATATATTTTTAGAAAATGGCCAATTGGATAGATCGGTAGAATTATTTTCCCAGGTTTAAAAAGGCGGTATTTTCAGGTTCCGATATGGTTGTATATCATTTGTGGCATAATGTGTTCTTCTAAAAAATGATCAATTTGAAGGATCAGTAGAATTGTTTTTCTATGTTTCAAAACGCTGTGATTTGAGGTTCCGATATGGCTGCAAATAACTTTGACAGTTTTCATGCTAGGACAATCGTTTATTTATCATTTTAAAGCATTACAGTTGCACTTTGTTTTGGTGTATAATTTGTGGCATAATGAAGTTTTAGAAAAATTAGATAGATCGGTATATTTATTGGTACAGGTTTGGAAATGCGGTAATTTAGGGCTCCAATGTGGTTGCAAATATCTTTTATAGTTTTCATGTTATAGCAGTCGTCTATATATCTTTTTATTGCATTATAGTTGCCATTTGTTTTGGTATATAATTTGTTGCATAATATATTTTTAGAAAATGGCTAATTGGATAGATCGTTAGTATTATTTTCACAGCTTTAAAAAGGCGGTAATTTGAGGTTCCGATATCGTTGTTAATAACTTTGACAGTTTTCATGCTATGACAGTTATTTATGCATCATTTTAAAGCATCATGATTGCACTTTAATATGGTATATCATTTGTGGCATAATCTTTTCGTCTAAAAAATTTTCAATTTGATGGATCGGTAGAATTATTGTTCTTTGTTTAAAAACGCGGCAATTTGAGGTTCCGATATGGTTACAAATAACATCGACAGTTTTCATGCTATGACATTCATCATTTTAAAGCATTAGGATTGCACTTTAATATGGTATATAATTTGTAGCATAATGTGTGTTTTTTTACAAATTGGTCAATTTGATAGATCGGCAGAATTATTGTTCTATATATCAAATGCAGTAATCAATTAACTTTGGCAGTTTTCCTGCTACGACAGTCGTTTATGCACCATTTAAAAGCATTAAAATTGCCATTTGTTTTGGTATATAATTTGTTGCATAATGTATTTTTAGAAAATGGCCAATTGGATAAATCGATAGAATTATTTTCCCAGGTTTAAAAAGACGGTAATTTGAGGTTCCGATATGGTTGTGAATAGCTTTGAAAGTTTTCATGCTATGATAGTCATTTATGCATCATTTTAAAGAAAATGGCCAATTGGATAGATCGGTAGAATTATTTTCACAGCTTTAAAAACGCTGTAGTTTGAGGTTCCGATTTGGCTGCAAATAATATTGACAGTTTTCACGCTATGAAAGTCATTTATGAATCATTTTAAAACATTATGATTGTACTTTAATATGGTATATCATTTGTAGCATAATGTGTATTTTTTAGAAATTGGTCAATTTGATAGATCGGTAGAATTATTGTTCTATGTTTAATAAATGCAGTAATTTGAGGTTCCGATATGATTGCAATTAACTTTGGCAGTTTTCGTGCTAGGACAGTCGTTTATGCATCATTTAAAAGCATTATGATTGCACTTTAATTTAGTATATCATTTGTTGCATAATGTTTTCGTCTAAATAATGGTCAATTTGAAGGATCGGTAGAATTGTCCATGTTAAAAACTATGTTTAAAAACGCTGTGATTTGAGGTTCCGATATGGTTGCAAATAACTTTGACAGTTTTCATGCCAGGACAGTCGTTTATACACCATTTTAAAGCATTACAGTTGCACTTTGTTTTGGTGTATAATTTGTGGCATAATGAATTTTTACAAAAATTGGATAGATCGGTATATATTTATTGGTACAGTTTTAGAAATGCGGTTCCGATATGGTTGCAAATATCATTTATAGTTTTCATGTTATAGCAGTCGTTTATATATATTTTTATTGCATTATAGTTGCCATTTGTTTTGGTATATAATTTCTTGCATAATGTATTTTTAGAAAATGGCCAATTGGATAGATCGGTAGTATTATTTTCCCAGGTTTAAAAAGGCGGTAATTTGAGGTTCCGATATCGTTGTGAATAACTTTGACAGTTTTCATGCTATGACAGTCATTTATGCATCATTTTAGAGCATTATGATTGCACTTTAATTTGGTATATCATTTGTGGTATAATCGTTTCGTCTAAAAAATTGTCAATTTGAGGAATCGGTAGAATTATTGTTTTATGTTTAAAAACGCGGTAATTTGAGGTTCCGATATGGTTGTGAATAACATTGACAGTTTTCATGTTATAACAGTCATTTATCCATCATTTTAAAGCATTATTATTGCACTTTGTTTTGGTGTATAATTTGTGGCATAATGAGTTTTTACAAAAATAGGATAGATCGGTATATTTATTGGTACAGGTTTAGAAATGCGGTAATTTAAGGCTCCGATATGGTTGCAAATATCTTTTATAGTTTTCATGTTATAGCAGTCGTGTATATATCTTTTTATTGCATTATAGTTGCCATTTGTTTTGGTATATAACTTATTGCATAATATATTTTTAGAAAATGGCCAATTGGATAGATCGGTAGAATTATTTTCCCAGGTTTAAAAAGGCGGTATTTTCAGGTTCCGACATGGTTGTATATCATTTGTGGCATAATGTGTTATTCTAAAAAATGATCAATTTGAAGGATCAGTAGAATTGTTTTTCTATGTTTCAAAACGCTGTGATTTGAGGTTCCGATATGGCTGCTAATAACTTTGACAGTTTTCATGCTAGGACAATCGTTTATGTATCATTTTAAAGCTTTACAGTTGCACTTTGTTTTGGTGTATAATTTGTGGCATATTGAAGTTTTAGAAAAATTAGATAGATCGGTATATTTATTGGTACAGGTTTGGAAATGCTGTAATTTAGGGCTCCAATGTGGTTGCAAATATCTTTTATAGTTTTAATGTTATAGCAGTCGTTTATATATCTTTTTATTGCATTATAGTTGCCATTTGTTTTGGTATATAATTTGTTGCATAATATATTTTTAGAAAATGGATAATTGGATAGATCGGTAGAATTATTTTCACAGCTTTAAAAAGGCGGTAATTTGAGGTTCCGATATGGCTGCAAATAATATTGACAGTTTTCGTGCTATGACAGTAATATATGCATCATTTTAGAGCATTATGATTGCACTTTAATTTGGTACATCATTTGTGGCATAATCTTTTCGTCTAAAAAAGTGTCAATATGATGGATCGGTAGAATTATTGTTCTATGTTTAAAAACGCGGTAATTTGAGGTTCCGATATGGTTGTGAATAACTTTGACAGTTTTCATGCTATGATAGTCATTTATGCATCATTTTAAAGAAAATGGCCAATTGGATAGATCGGTAGAATTATTTTCACAGCTTTAAAAACGCGGTAGTTTGAGGTTCCGATTTGGCTGCAATAATATTGACAGTTTTCACGCTATGAAAGTCATTTATGAATCATTTTAAAACATTATGATTGTACTTTAATATGGTATATCATTTGTAGCATAATGTGTATTTTTTAGAAATTGGTCAATTTGATAGGTCGGTAGAATTATTGTTCTATGTTTAATAAACGCAGTAATCTGAGGTTCCGATATGATTGCAATTAACTTTGGCAGTTTTCGTGCTAGGACAGTCGTTTATGCATCATTTTAAAGCATTATGATTGCACTTTAATTTAGTATACTTATCATTTGTTGCATAATGTTTTCGTCTAAATAATGGTCAATTTGAAGAAAATGGATAATTGGATAGATCGGTAGAATTATTTTCACAGCTTTAAAAAGGCGGTAATTTGAGGTTCCGATATGGCTGCAAATAATATTGACAGTTTTCATGCTATGACAGTCATTTAGGCATCATTTAAAAGCATTATGATTGCACTTTAATATGGTATATCATTTGTAGCATAATGTGTGTTTTTAGAAATTGGTCAATTTGATAGATCGGTAGAATTATTGTTCTATGTTCAATAAACGCTGTAATCTGAGGTTAAGATAGGGTTGCAATTAACTTTGGCAGTTTTCGTGCTAGAACAGTCGTTTATGCACCATTTTAAAGCATTAAAATTGCCATTTGTTTTGGTATATAATTTATTGCATAATGTATTTTTAGAAAATGGTCAATTGAATAAATCGATAGAGTTATTTTCCCAGGTTTAAAAAGACGGTAATTTGAGGTTCCGATATGTTTGTGAATAACTTTGAAAGTTTTCATGCTATGACAGTTATTTATGCATCATTTTAAAGCATTATGATTGCACTTTAATTTGGTATATCAATTGTGGCATAATCTTTTCGTCTAAAAAATTGTCAATTTGATGGATCGGTAGAATTATTGTTCTTTGTTTAAAAACGCGGTAGTTTGAGGTTCCGATATGGCTGTAAATAATATTGACAGTTTTCACGCTATGAAAGTCATTTATGAATCATTTTAAAGCATTATGATTGTACTTTAATATCATTTTAAAATCATTTGTAGCATAATGTGTATTTTTTAGAAATTGGTCAATTTGATAGATCGGTAGAATTATTGTTCTATGTTTAATAAACGTAGAAATCTGAGGTTCCGATATGGTTGCAAATAACTTTGACAATTTTCATACCAGGACAGTCGTTTATACACCATTTTAAAGCATTACAGTTGCGCTTTGTTTTGGTGTATAATTTCTGGCATAATGAATTTTTACAAAAATTGGATAGATCGGTATATTTATTGGTACAGGTTTGGTTGCAAATATCATTTATAGTTTTCATGTTATAGCAGTCGTTTATATATCTTGTTATTGCATTATAGTTGCCATTTGTTTTGGTATATAATTTCTTGCATAAAGTATTTTTAGAAAATGGCCAATTGGATAGATCGGTAGTATTATTTTCCCAGGTTTAAAAAGGCGGTAATTTGAGGTTCCGATATTGTTGTGAATAACTTTGACAGTTTTCATGCTATGACAGTCATTTATGCATCATTTTAGAGCATTATGACTGCACTTTAATTTGGTATATAATTTGTGGCATAATCTTTTCGTCTAAAAAATTGTCAATTTGATGGATCGGTAGAATTATTGTTTTATGTTTAAAAACGCGGTAATTTGAGGTTCCGATATGGTTGTGAATAACATTGACAGTTTTCATGCTATAACACTCATTTATCCATCATTTTAAAGCATTATGATTGCACTTTAATATGCTATATATCATTTGTAGCATAATGTGTGTTTTTACAAATTGGTCAATTTTATAGATCGGTAGAATTATTGTTCTATGTTTAATAAACGCTGTAATCTGAGGTTCCGATATGGTTGCAATTAACTTTGGTAGTTTTCGTGCTAGGACAGTCGTTTATGCATCATTTTAAAGCATTATGATTGCACTTTAATTTGGTATATCATTTGTGTCATATTCTTTTCGTCTAAAAAATTGTCAATTTGATGGATCGGTAGAATTACTGTTCTTTGTTTAAAAACGCGGTAATTTGAGGTTCCGTAATGGTTACAAATAACATTGACAGTTTTCATGCTATGAGAGTCATTTATCCATCATTTTAAAGCATTAGGATTGCACTTTAATATGGTATATCATTTGTAGCATAATGTGTGTTTTTACAAATTGGTCAATTTGATAGATCGGTAGAATTATTGTTCTATATATCAAATGCAGTACTCTGAGGTTCCGATATGGCTGCAATTAACTTTGGCAGTTTTCGTGCTGCGACAGTCGTTTATGCACCATTTTAAAGCATTAAAATTACTATTTGTTTCGGTGTATAAATTATTGCATAATGTATTTTTAGAAAATGGCTAATTGAATAAATCGATAGAATTATTTTCCCAGGTTTAAAAAGGCGGTAATTTGAGGTTCCGATATGGTTGTGAATAGCTTTGCTATGACGGTCATTTATGCATCATTTTAAAGCATTACAGTTGCACTTTGTTTTGGTGTATAATTTGTGGCATAATGAATTTTTACAAAAATTGGATAGATCGGTATATTTATCGGTATAGGTTTAGAAATGCGGTATTTTAAGGCTCCGATATGGTTGCAAATATCTTTTATAGTTTTCATGTTATTGCAGTCGTTTATATATCTTTTTATTGCATTATAGTTGCCATTTGTTTTGCAATATAATTTATTGCATAATATATTTTTAGAAAATGGCCAATTGGATAGATCGGTAGAATTATTTTCCCAGGTTTAAAAAGGCGGTAATTTGAGGTTCCGATATGTTTGTGATTAACTTTGACAGTTTTCATGAAGGATCAGTAGAATTTCTTTTCTATGTTTAAAAACGCTGTAATTTGAGGTTCCGATATGGCTGCAAATAACTTTGACAGTTTTCATGCCAGGACAATCGTTTATGTATCATTTTAAAGCATTACTGTTACACTTTGTTTTGGTGTATAATTTGTGGCATAATGAAGTTTTAGAAAAATTAGATAGATCGGTATATTTATTGGTACAGGTTTGGAAATGCGGTAATTTAAAGCTCCAATATGGTTGCAAATATCATTTATAGTTTTCATGTTAAAGCAGTCGTTTATATATCTTTTTATTGCATTATAGTTGCCATTTGTTTTGGTATATTATTTGTTGCATAATATATTTTTAGAAAATGTCTAATTGGATAGATCGGTAGAATTATTTTCACAGCTTTAAAAACGCGGTAATTTAAGGGTCCAAAACGGCTGCAAATAACATAGACAGTTTTCACACTATGACAGTCATTTAAGCATCATTTTAAAGCATTATGATTGCACTTTAATATGGTATATCATTTGTAGCATAATGTGTGTTTTTGCAAATTGGTCAATTTGATGGATCGATAGAATTATTGTTCTATATATCAAATGAAGTACTCTGAGGTTCCGATATGGCTGCAATTAACTTTGGCAGTTTTCGTGCTACGACAGTCTTTTATGCACCATTTTAAAGCATTAAAATTGCTATTTGTTTTGGTGTATAATTTATTGCATAATGTATTTTTAGAAAATGGCCAATTGAATAAATCTATAGAATTATTTTTCCAGGTTTAAAAAGCAGTAATTTGAGGTTCCGATATAGTTGTGAATAGCTTTGAAAGTTTTCATGCTATGACAGTTATTTATGCATCATTTTAAAGCATTATGATTGCACTTTAATTTGGTATATCATTTGTGGCATATTTTTTTCGTCTAAAAAATTGTCAATTTGATGGATCGGTAGAATTATTGTTCTTTGTTTAAAAACGCGGTAATTTGAGGTTACGATATGGTTACAAATAACATTGACAGTTTTCATGCTATGACAGTCATTTATCCATCATTTTAAAGCATTAGGATTGCACTATAATATGGTATATCATTTGTGGCATAATGTGTTTGTCTAAAAAATGGTCAATTTGAAGGATCGGTAGAATTGTCTATGTTAAAAACTATGTTTAAAAACGCAGTGATTTGAGGTTCCGATATGGTTGCAAATAACTTTGACAGTTTTCATGCAAGGACAATCGTTTATGCATCATTTTAAAGCATTACATAATGAATTTTTACAAAAATTGGATAGATCGGTATATTTATTGGTACAGGTTTAGAAATGCGGTAATTTATGGCTCCGATATGGTTGCAAATATCATTTATAGTTTTCATGTTATAGCAGTCGTTTATATATCTTTTTATTGCATTATAGTTGCCATTTGTTTTGGTATATAATTTGTAGCATAATATATTTTTAGAAAATGGCTAATTGGATAGATCGGTAGAATTATTTTCACAGCTTTAAAAACGCGGTAATTTAAGGTTCCAAAGCAGCTGCAAATAACATAGACAGTTTTCACGCTTTGACAGTCTTGTATGCACCATTTTAAAGCATTAAAATTGCTATTTGTTTTGGTGTATAATTTATTGCATAATGTATTTTTAGAAAATGGCCAATTGGATAAATTGATAGAATTATTTTCCCAGGTTTAAAAAGGCGGTAATTTGAGGTTCCGATATGGTTGTGAATAGCTTTGAAAGTTTTCATGCTAGGATAGTTGTTTATTTTAAAGCATTACAGTTGCATTTTGTTTTGGTGTATAATTTGTGGCATAATGAATTTTAGTATAACATTTGTGGCATAATCTTTTCGTCTAAAAAAATGGTCAATTTGAAGGATCAGTAGAATTGTCCATGTTAAAAACTATGTTTAAAAACGCTGTGTTTTGAGGTTCCGATATGGTTGCAAATAACTTTGACAGTTTTCATGCCAGGACAGTCGTTTATGCACCATTTTAAAGCATTACAGTTGCACTTTGTTTTGGTGTATAATTTTTGGCATAATGAATTTTTACAAAAATTGGATAATTTGTGGCATAATGAATTTTTACAAAAATTGGATAGATCGGTATATTTATCGGTACAGATTTAGAAATGCGGTAGTTTAAGGCTCCGATATGGTTGCAAATATCTTTTATAGTTTTCATGTTATTGCAGTCGTTTATATATCTTTTTATTGCATTATAGTTGCCATTTGTTTTGGTATATAACTTATTGCATAATATATTTTTAGAAAATGGCCAATTGGATAGATCGGTAGAGTTATTTTCCCAGGTTTAAAAAGGCGGTAATTTGAGGTTCCGATATGGTTGTAAATAACTTTGAAAGTTTTCATGCTATGACAGTCATTTATGCATCATTTTAGAGCATTATGATTGCACTTTAATTTGGTATATCATTTGTGGCATAATCTTTTCGTCTAAAAAATGGTCAATTTGATGGATCGGTAGAATTATTGTTCTATGTTTAAAATCGCTGTAATTTGAGGTTCCGATATGGTTGTGAATAACTTTGACAGTTTTCATGCTATGACAGTCATTTATGCATAATTTTAAAGCATTAAGATTGCACTTTAATTTGGTATATCATTTGTGGCATAATGATATGCCAAAATGGTCAATTTGAAGGATCAGTAGAATTGTTTTTCGTCTAAAAAATGGTCAATATGAAGGATCAGTAGAATTGTTTTTCTATGTTTAAAAACGCTGTGATTTGAAGTTCCGATATGGCTGCAAATAACTTTGACAGTTTTCATGCCAGGACAATCGTTTATGTATCATTTTAAAGCATTACTGTTACACTTTGTTTTGGTGTATAATTTGTGGCATAATGAAGTTTTAGAAAAATTAGATAGATCGGTACAGGTTTGGATATGCGGTAATTTAAGGCTCCAATATGGTTGCAAATATCTTTTATAGTTTTCATGTTATAGCAGTCGTTTGTATATCTTTTTATTACATTATAGTTGCCATTTGTTTTGGTATATTATTTGTTGCATAATATATTTTTAGAAAATGGCTAATTGGATAGATCGGTAGAATTATTTTCACAGCTTTAAAAACGCTGTGATTTGAGGTTCCAAAACGGCTGCAAATAACATAGACAGTTTTCACGCTATGACAGTCATTTAGGCATCATTTTAAAGCATTATGATTGCACTTTAATATGGTATATCATTTGTAGCATAATGTGTGTTTTTACAAATTGGTCAATTTGATAGATCGGTAGAATTATTGTTCTATGTTTAATAAACGCTGTAATCTGAGGTTAAGATATGGTTGCAATTAGCTTTGGCAGTTTTCGTTCTAGGACACTCATTTATGCATCATTTTAAAGCATTAAAATTGACATTTGTTTTGGTATATAATTTATGGCATAATGTATTTTTAGAAAATGGCCAGTTGAATAAATCGATAGAATTATTTTCCCAGGTTTAAAAAGGCGGTAATTTGAGATTTCAATATGGTTGTGAATAACTTTGAAAGTGTTCATGCTATGACAGTTATTTATGCATCATTTTAAAACATTATGATTGCACTTTAATTTGGTATATCATTTGTGGCATAATGTGTTCGTCTAAAAAATGGTCAATTTGAAGGATCAGTAGAATTGTTTTTCTATGTTTAAAAACGCTGTGATTTGAAGTTCCGATATGGCTGGAAATAACTTTGACAGTTTTCATGCCAGGACAATCGTTTATGTATCATTTTAAAGAATTACTGTTGCACTTTGTTTTGGTGTATAATTTTTGACATAATGAAGTTTTAGAAAAATTAGATAGATCGGTATATTTATTGGTACAGGTTTGGAAATGCGGTAATTTAAGGCTCCAATATGGTTGCAAATATCTTTTATAGTTTTCATGTTATAGCAGTCGTTTATATATCTTTTTATTGCATTATAGTTGACATTTGTTTTGGTATATAATTTGTTGCATAATATATTTTTAGAAAATGGCTAATTGGATAGATCGGTAGAATTATTTTCACAGCTTTAAAGACGAGGTAATTTAAGGTTCCAAAACGGCTGCAAATAACATAGACAGTTTTCACGCTATGACAGTCATTTAGGCATCATTTTAAAGCATTATGATTGCACTTTAATATGGTATATCATTTGTAGCATAATGTGTGTTTTTAGAAATTGGTCAATTTCATAGATCGGTAGAATTATTGTTCTGTGTTTAATAAACGCTGTAATCTGAGGTTCCGATATGGTTGCAATTAACTTTGGCAGTTTTCGTGCTACGACAGTCGTTTATGCACCATTTTAAAGCATTAATATTGCCATGGCCAATTGGATAGATCGGTAGTATTATTTTCCCAGGTTTAAAAAGGCGGTAATTTAGGTTCCGATATCGTTGTGAATGACAGTCATTTAAGCATCATTTTAGAGCATTATAATTGCACTTTAATTTGGTACATAATTTGTGGCATAATCTTTTCGTCTAAAAAATTGTCAACTTGATGGATCGGTAGAATTATTGTTCTATGTTTAAAAACGCGGTAATTTGAGGTTCCGATATGGTTATGAATAACATTGACAGTTTTCATGCTATAACAGTCATTTATCCATCATTTTAAAGCATTATTATTGCACTTTGTTTAGGTGTACAATTTGTGGGATAATGAATTTTTACAAAAATTGGATAGATCGGTATATTTATTGGTACAGGTTTAGAAATGCGGTAATTTTTGGCTCCGATATGGTTGCAAATACCATTTATAGTTTTCATGTTATAGCAGTCGTTTATATACCTTTTTATTGCATTATAGTTGCCATTTGTTTTGGTATATAATTTCTTGCATAATGTATTTTTAGAAAATGACCAATTGGATAGATCGGTAGTATTATTTTCCCAGGTTCATAAAGGCGGTAATTTGAGGTTCCGATATGGTTGTGAATAACTTTGAAAGTTTTCATGCTATGACAGTCATTTAAGCATCATTTTAGAGCATTATGATTGCACTTTAATTTGGTATATCATTTGTGGCATAATCTTTTCGTCTAAAAAATTGTCAACTTGATGGATCGGTAGAATTATTGTTCTATGTTTAAAAACGTACATCATTTGTGGCATAATGTGTTTGTCTAAAAAATGGTCAATTTGAAGGATCAGTAGAATTGTCTACGTTAAAAACTATGTTTAAAAACGCTGTGATTTGAGGTTCCGATATGGTTGCAAATAACTTTGACAGTTTTCATGCCAGGACAATCGTTTATGCATCATTTTAAAGCATTACAGTTGCACTTTGTTTTGGTGTATAATTTGTGGCATAATGAATTTTTACAAAAATTGGATAGATCGGTATATTTATTGGTACAGGCTTAGAAATGCGGTAATTTAAGACTCCGATATGGTTGCAAATATCATTTATAGTTTTCATGTTATAGCAGTCGTTTATACATCTTTTTATTACATTATAGTTGCCCTTTGTTTTGGTATGTAACTTATTGCATAATATTTTTTTAGAAAATGGCCAATTGGATAGATCGGTAGAATTATTTTCACAGCTTTAAAAACGCGGTAGTTTGAGGTTCCGATCTGGCTGCAAATAATATTGGCAGATTTCACGCTATGAAAATCATTTATGAATCATTTTAAAGCATTATGATTGTACTTTAATATCGTATATCATTTGTTGCATAATGTGTATTTTTAGAAATTGGTCAATTTGATAGATCGGTAGAATTATTGTTCTATGTTTAATAAACGCAGTAATCTGAGGTTCCGATATGATTGCAATTAACTTTGGCAGTTTTCGTGCTAGGACAGTCGTTTATGAATCATTTTAAAGCATTATGATTGCACTTTAATTTAGTATATCATTTGTGGCATAATCTTTTCGTCTAAAAAATGGTCAATTTGAAGGATCGGTAGAATTGTCCATGTTAAAAACTATGTTTAAGAACGCTGTGATTTGAGGTTCCGATATGGTTGCAAATAACTTTGACAGTTTTGATGCCTGGACAGTCGTTTATGCACCATTTTAAAGCATTACAGTTGCACTTTGTTTTGGTGTATAATTTGTGGCATAATGAATTTTTAAAAAAAAATTTGATAGATCGGTATATTTATTGGTACAGGTTTAGAAATGCGGTAATTTATGGCTCCGATATGGTTGCAAATATCATTTATAGTTTTCATGTTATAGCAGTCGTTTATATATCTTTTTATTGCATTATAGTTGACATTTGTTTTGGTATATAATTTCTTGCATAATGTATTTTTAGAAAATGGCCAATTGGATAGATCGGTAGTATTATTTCCCCAGGTTTAAAAAGGCGGTAATTTGAGGTTCCGATATGGCTGCAAATAACTTTGACAGTTTTCATGCTATGACAGTCATTTATGCATCATTTTAGAGCATTATGATTGCACTTTAATTTGGTATATCATTTGTGGCATAATCTTTTCGTCTAAAAAATTGTCAATTTGATGGATCGTTAGAATTGTTCTATGTTTAATTGTTCTCTGTTTAAAAACGACGTAATTTGAGGTTCCGATATGGTTGTGAATAACATTGACAGTTTTCATGCTCTAACAGTCATTTATCCATCATTTTAAAGCATTATGATTGCACTTTGTTTTGGTGTATAATTTGTGGCATAATGAGTTTTTACAAAAATAGGATAGATCGGTACATTTATTGGTACAGGTTTTGAAATCCGGTAATTTAAGGCTCCGATATGGTTGCAAATATCTTTTATAGTTTTCATGTTATTGCAGTCGTTTATATATCTTTTTATTGCATTATAGTTGCCATTTGTTTTGGTATATAATCTATTGCATAATGTGTTTTTAGAAAATGGCCAATTGGATAGATCGGATTTTTCCAGGTTTAAAAAGGTTCCGATATCGTTGTGAATAACATTGACAATTTTCATGCTATGACAGTCATTTATGCATTATTTTAGAGCATAATGATTGCACTTTAATTTGGTATATCATATGTGGCATAAGCTTTTCGTCTAAAAAATTGGACGGTAGAATTATTGTTCTATGTTTAAAAACGTGGTAATTTGAGGTTCCGATATGGTTGTGAATAACATTGACAGCTTTCATGCTATAACAGTCATTTATCCATCATTTTGAAGCATTATGATTGCACTTTGTTTCGGTGTATAATTTGTGGCATAATGAGTTTTTACAAAAATAGGATAGATCGGTATATTTATTGGTACAGGTTTAGAAATACGGTAATATTATGCGGTAAAAATCATTTATAGTTTTCATGTTATAGCAGTCGTTTTATATCATTTTATTGCATCATAGTTGCATTTGTTTTGGTATATAATTTCTTGCATAATGTATTTTTAGAAAATGGCCAATTGGATAGATCGGTAGTATTATTTTCCCAGGATTAAAAATGCGGTAATTTGAGGTTCCGATATCGTTGTGAATAACTTTGACAGTTTTCATGCTATGACAGTCATTTATGCATCATTTTAGAGCATTATGATTGCACTTTAATTTGGTATATCATTTGTGGCATAATCTTTTCGTCTAAAAAATTGTCAATTTGATGGATCGATAGAATTATTGTTCTATGTTTAAAAACGCGGTAATTTGAGGTTCCGATATGGTTGTGAATAACATTGACAGTTTTCATGCTGTAACAGTCATTTATCCATCATTTTGAAGCATTATGATTGCACTTTGTTTTGGTGTATAATTTGTGGCATAATGAGTTTTTACAAAAATAGGATAGATCGGTATATTTATTGGTACAGGTTTAGAAATGCGGTAATTTAAGGCTCCGATATGGTTGCAAATATCTTTAATAGTTTTCATGTTATTGCAGTCGTTTATATATCTTTTTATTGCAGTATAGTTGCCATTTGTTTTGGTATATAATTTATTGCATAATATACCTTTAGAAAATGGCCAATTGAATAAATCGATAGAATTATTTTCCCAGGTTTAAAAAGGCGGTCATTTGAGGTTCCGATATGGTTGTAAATAACTTTGAAAGTTTTCTTGCTATGACAGTTATTTATGCATCATTTTAAAGCATTATGATTGCACTTTAATTTGGTATATCATTTGTGGCGGAATCTTTTCGTCTAAAAAATTGTCAATTTGATGGATCGGTAAAATTATTGTTCTTTGTTTAAAAACGCGGTAATTTGAGGTTCCGATATGGTTACAAATAACATTGACAGTTTTCATGCTATGACAGTCATTTATCCATCATTTTAAAGTATTAGGATTGCACTTTAATATGGTATATCATTTGTAGCATAATGTGTATTTTTAGAAATTGGTCAATTTGATAGATCGGTAGAATTATTGTTCTATGTTTAATAACCGCAGTATTCCCAGATTTAAAAAGGCGGTAATTTGAGGTTCCGATATGGTTGTGAATAACTTTGAAAGTTTTCATGCTATGACAGTTATTTATGCATCATTTTAAAGCAGTCGTTTATATATCATTTTATTACATTATAGTTGCCTTTTGCTTTGGTATATAATTTATTGCATAATATATTTTTAGAAAATGGCCAACTGGATAGATCGGTAGAATTACTTTTACAGCTTTAAAAACGCGGTAGTTTGAGGTTTCGATATGGCTGCAAATAATATTGACAGTTTTCACGCTATGAAAGTCATTTATGAATCATTTTAAAGCATTATGATTGCACTTTAATTTGGTACTTATATCATTTGTGTCATAATCTGTTCGTCTAAAAAATGGTCAATTTGATGGATCGGTAGAATTATTGTTCTATGTTTAAAAACGCGGTAATTTGAGGTTCCGATATGGTTGTGAATAACATTGACAGTTTTCATGCTATAACAGTCATTTGTCCATCATTTTAAAGCATTTTGATTGCACTTTGTTTTGGTGTATAATTTGTGGCATTTTATAAAAATAGGATAGATCGGTATATTTATTGGTACAGGTTTAGAAATGCGGTTATTTAAGGCTCCAATATAGTTGCAAATATCTTTTATAGTTTTCAAGCTATTACAGTCGTTTATATATCTTTTTATTGCCTTATAATTGCCATTTGTTTTGGTATACAATTTATTGCATAATATATGTTTAGAAAATGGCCAATTGGATAGATCGGTAGAATTATTTTCCCAGGTTTAAAAAGGCGGTAATTTGAGGTTCCAATATGGTTGTGAATAACTTTGAAAGTTTTCACGATATGACTGTCATTTATGCATCATTTTAGAGCATTATGATTGCACTTTAATTTGGTATATCATTTGTAGCATAATCTTTTCGTCTAAAAAATGGTCAATTTGATGGATCGGTAGAATTATTGTTCTATGTTTAAAAACGCGGTAATTTGAGGTTCCGATATTGTTGTGAATAACCTTGACAGTTTTCATGCTATGACAGTCATTTATGCATCATTTTAAAGCATTATGATTGCACTTTAATTTGGTATATCATTTGTGGCATAATGTGTTCGTCTAAAAAATGGTCAATCTGAAGGATCAGTAGAATTGTTTTTCTATGTTTAAAAACGCTGTGATTTGAGGTTCCGATATGGCTGCAAACAACTTTGACAGTTTTCATGCCAGGACAATCGTTTATGTATCATTTTAAAGCATTACTGTTGCACTTTGTTTTGGTGTATAATTTGTGGTATAATGAAGTTTTAGAAAAATTAGATAGATCGGTATATTTATTGGTACAGGTATGGAAATGCGGTAATTTAAGGCTCCAATATGGTTGCAAATATCATTTATAGTTTTCATGTTATAGCAGTCGTTTATATATCTTTTTATTGCATTATATTTGCCATTTGTTTTGGTATATAATTTGTTGCATAATTTATTTTTAGAAAATGGCCAATTGGATAGATCGTTAGTATTATTTTCCCAGGTTTAAAAAGGCGGTAATTTGAGGTTCCGATATGTTTGTGAATAACTTTGAAAGTTTTCATGCTATGACAGTCATTTATGCATCATTTTAAAGCATTATGATTGCACTTTAATTTGGTATATCATTTGTGGCATACTGTGTTTGTCTAAAAAATGGTCAATTTGAAGGATCGGTAGAATTGTATATGTTAAAAACTATGTTTAAAAACGCTGTGATTTGAGGTTCCGATATGGTTGCAAATTACTTTGACAGTTTTCGTGCCAGGACAATCGTTTATGCATCAATTTAAATCATTACAGTTGCACTTTGTTTTGGTGTATAATTTGTGGCATAATGAATTTTTACAAAAATTGGATAGATAGGTATATTTATTGGTACAGGTTTAGAAATGCGGTAATTTAAGACTCCGATATGGTTGCAAATATTATTTATAGTTTTCATGTTATAGCAGTCGTTTATATATCATTTTATTACATTATAGTTGCCTTTTCTTTTGGTATATAATTTATTGCATAATATATTTTTAAAAAATGGCCAACTGGATAGATCGGTAGAATTACTTTCACAGCTTTAAAAACGCGGTAGTTTGAGGTTTCGATATGGCTGCAAATAATATTGACAGTTTTCACGCTATGAAAGTCATTTATGAATCATTTTAAAGCATTATGATTGTACTTTAATATGGTATATCATTTGTAGCGTAATGTGTATTTTTAGAAATTGGTCAATTTGATGGATCGGTAGAATTATTATTCTATGTTTAATAAACGCAGTAATCTGAGGTTCCGATATGATTGCAATTAACTTTGGTAGTTTTCGTACTAGGACAGTCGTTTATGAATCATTTTAAAGCATTATGATTGCACTTTAATTTAGTATATCATTTGTGGCATAATCTTTTCGTCTAAAAAATGGTCAATTTGAAGGATCGGTAGAATTGTCCATGTTAAAAACTATGTTTAAAACCGCTGTGATTTGAGGTTCCGATATGGTTGCAAATAACTATGACAGTTTTCATGCCAGGACAGTCGTTTATGCACCATTTTAAAACATTACAGTTGCACTTTGTTTTGGTGTATAATTTGTGGCGTAATGAATTTTTACAAAACTTGGATAGATCGGTATATTTATTGGTACAGGTTTAGAAATGCGGTAATTTATTGCTCCGATATGGTTGCAAATATCATTTATAGTTTTCATGTTATAGCAGTCCACAGTGGGGCAGAATGGAAATTTTTTGGAAATAAATCTGGCGTTTCTAAACGGCTGATCCGATCGGGATAAAATTTGGCGTGAGCGTAGCCAAGGAGTATTCGAGTTTAAGTTTTGAAGATGAACCCCGCAGATGCCCCAGGGACGGAGCTGTGGCGGCTCAAAGTAGGGTACCTACGACATGTAAAATTTTTAAACTTGTGCCATTTTTTTGTTTTTAACCCAAATACAAAGATATTTATATTTTCTAAAACGCTCGACGAGATCTTGAAAAAACATGCTTGGGCATACTACTTATCTCTTATAATATCCGAGTTATAGGCATTTAAAAATTTAGTGATACAAAATTTACCATACCTTGGTCCGCCTTTTTTTGAATACTGGGCGTAATTTTGAACCAAATGGACTCAATTTTTTCTTGTTAGTTAGACAACAAAATTTTTCAGATCAATGTCATTTACAGATCCAAAAATATACGTTTTTTAATTTAAAAATTCAAAAAATTTTAGATTTTTGCCGTTTTTTTGCCTCTCTTTTATTAATAAAATAAAATTTTCTTTAAGAACATATAACAATTTTATAGTTTTCTAAAAGGTATCTTTACGCAGAACGCTTCGACGTAAAAAACTTGTCCTATTTTTTGAAAATGTTGCCACTGCATCCTTCCGAATATGACCTATTTTTTATCAAAACTTGAACTTTGGACGACATGTTCTAAAATCCCAAAGCTGGGATCAGAAAACTGAAAGCAGTTTTGGAAACCTCAATATGTTTTCTATTTACTCCAAAAGTATTTTCCCAGCCCTGATCTGACCCTTTTGAAGATACACTCCATAAAACGGAACACAACTCTTCGTACTTTAATGTAATCTTTATTGTAGATTTATTAAATATGGTACTTAAAATCTGAGAAGTTATATACCAATTCTTGTCATTTCCGATACAAGTATTCCAAAGTAAAAAATTATGAACTGTCTACCTATTAACATTTAGAACTATAATACTATAACCTGTAATTAAGTCATTGATATTTCTTATTAGTGAATGAATCGAAATTATCATTACCTGTATATTTTTACCCACATGATCATAAACGAAACGAAACAGAACGAAATAATCTGTCGAAAAAATTTAGGTAAAAAATAGTTATAAATTTCTGAAAATTTAAGCATAATAGGACCTTTCAATTATAAAAAATGCAAAAAAAAAAAATTAAAAGGTCAAAGGGCATCCCGCAATTCCCAAAAATAGGAATGAAAATCCCAAAAATGGGATTTTTTACATTTTTGCCCATAGGGTCCACATTTCCTTCAGGGCTGGGAAACTACTTTTGGAGTAAATAGAAAACATATTGAGGTTTCCAAAACTGCTTTCAGTTTTCTGATCCCAGCTTTGGGATTTTAGAACATGTCGCCCAAAGTTGAAGTTTTGATAAAAAATAGGTCATATTCGGAAGGACGCAGTGGCAACTTTTTCAAAAAATAGGACAAGTTCTTTACGCCAAAGTGTTCTGCGTAAAGATACCTTTTAGAAAACTATAAAATTGTTATATGTTCCTAAAGAAAATTTTATTTTATTAATAAAAGAGTTAAGACACATTTTGGGAAAAAAAAACGGCAAAAATCTAAAATTTTTTGAATTTTTAAATTAAAAAACGTATATTTTTGGATCTGTAAATGACATTGATCTGAAATTTTTTGTATATTATTGGAAATTTTGTTGTCTAACTAACAAGAAAATTGAGTCCATTTGGTCCAAAATTACGCCCGGTATTCAAAAAAAGGCGGACCAAGGTATGGTAAATTTTGTATCACTAAATTTTTAAATGCCTATAACTCGGATATTATAAGAGATAAGTAGTATGCCCAAGCATGTTTTTTCAAGATCTCGTCAAGCGCTTTCAGAAAATATAAAAATCTTTGTATTTGGGTGAAAAATGGCACGAGTTTAAAAATTTTACATGTCGTAGGTACTCTACTTTGAGCCACCACAGCTCCGTCCCTGGAGCATCTGCGGGGTTCATCTTCAAAACTTAAACTCGAATACTCCTTGGCTACGCTCACGCCAAATGCCAGATTTATTTCCAAAAAATTTCCATTCTGCTCCACTGTGCAGTCGTTTATATATCTTTTTATTGCATTATAGTTGCCATTTGTTTTGGTATATAATTTCATGCATAATGTATTTTTAGAAAATGGCCAATTGGATAGATCATTAGTATTATTTTCCCAGGTTTAAAAAGGCGGTAATTTGAGGTTCCGATATCGTTGTAAATAGCTTTGACAGTTTTCATGTTATGACAGTCATTTATCCATCATTTTAAAGCATTATGATTGCACTTTAATATGGTATATCATTTGTTGCATAATGTGTGTTTTTACAAATTGGTCAATTTGATTGAAAGGTAGAATTATTGTTCTTTGTTTAAAAACGCGGTAATTTGAGGTTCCGCTGTGGTTACAAATAACATTGACAGTTTTCATGCTATGACAGTCATTTAGGCATCATTTTAAAGCATTATGATTGCACTTTAATATGGTATATCATTTGTAGCATAATGTGTGTTTTTACAAATTGGTCAGTTTGATAGATCGGTAGAATTATTGTTCTATGTTTAAAAACGCGGTAATTTGAGGTTCCGATATGGTTGTGAATAACATTGACAGTTTTCATGCTATAACAGTCGTTTATGCACCATTTTAAAGCATTAAAATTGCCATTTGTTTTGGTATATAAATTATTGCATAATGTATATTTAGAAAATGGCCAATTGAATAAATCGATAGAATTATTTTCCCAGGTTTAAAAAGGCAGTAATTTGAGGTTCCGATATGGTTGTGAATAACTTTGAAAGTTTTAATGCTATGACATCATTTTCATTATAATTGCACTTTAATTTGGTATATCATTTGTGGCATAATCTTTTCGTCTAAAAAATTGTCAATTTGATGGATCGGTAGAATTATTGTTCTTTGTTTAAAACGCGGTAATTTGAGGTTGCGATATGGTGGTGAATAACTTTGGCAGTTTTCATGCTATGACAGTCATTTATCCATCATTTTAAAGCATTAGGATTGCACTTTAATATGTTATATCATTTGTAGCATAATGTGTATTTTAACAAATTGGTCAATTTGATAGATCGGTAGAATTATTGTTCTATATATCAAATGCAGTAATTTGAGGTTCCGATATGGCTGCAATTAACTTTGGCAGTTTTCGTGCTACGACAGTCGTTTATGCACCATTTTAAAGCATTAAAATTGCCATTTGTTTTGGTATATAATTTATTGCATAATGTATTTTTAGAAAATGGCCAATTGGATAAATCGATAGAATTATTTTCCCAGGTTTAAAAAGGCAGTAATTTGAGGCTCCGATATGGTTGTGAATAGCTTTGAAAGTCTTCATGCTATGACAGTCATTTATGCATCATTTTAAAGCATTATGATTGCACTTATTATAGCTGTTGCAAATAACTTTGACAGTTTTCATGCTATGACAGTCATTTATGCATCATTTTTAAGCATTATAATTGTACTTTAATTTGGTATATCATTTGTGGCATAATCTTTTCCTCTAAAAAATTATCAATTTGATGGATCGGTAGAATTATTGTTCTATGTTTAAAAACGCGGTAATTTGAGGTTCCGATATGGTTGAGAATAACCAAAAGGTACTTTTTGATTTTTTTATAATATTGAACCTAGAAACATGAAATTAAATATGTAGAGCCTGGATTAAGTGAGAACATTATAAAAAGGGGACTTTTTTCGTTCTTCAAAAGGTTCTTTTTGGATTTTTGTATAATATTGAACCTAGAAACGTGAAATTAAGCATGTAGAGCCCGGATTAAGTGAGGACCTATAAAAGGGAACTTTTTGGTGCTTTTCCGTTCTTTAAAAGGTACATTTTGAATTTTCTAGAATATTGAACCTAGAAACATGAAATTAAGCGTTTAGAGCCTGGATTAAGTGAGAACCTATAAAAGGGCACTTTTTGGTACTTTTTCGTTCTTCAAAAGGTACTTTTTGTGTTTTTTTATAATATTGATCCTAGAAACATGAAATTAAGCATGTAGAGCCCGGAGCTAATTAGAATCTATAAAAGCAATCAGCGACTTGAGTGAATGAAAATTTAAACTGGAATATTTTCTGGTACTTTTTGAATTTTCTATAATATTGAACTTAGGAACATGAAATTAAATAAAATAGGTCCTTTGGTACTTTTTCGTACTTCACTAGTACTGGAATATTTTCTGGTACTTTTTGAATTTTCTATAATATTGAACTTAGGAACATGAAATTAAATAAAAAAGGTCCTTTGGTACTTTTTCGTACTTCACTGGTACTGGTACTGGAATATTTTCTGGTACTTTTTGAATTTTCTATGATATTGAACTTAGGAACATGCAATTAAATAAAATAGGTCCTTTGGTACTTTTTCGTACTTCACTGGTACTGGTACTTTTAGAGCTTTCTTAAATATTGAATATATAAACATAAAATTAAACACGCAGTATCCCAATTAAACTAAAATTGAAAAAGCATACTCTGGTACTTTTTTGTTCTTTTACTAATACTTTTCGAATTTTCTATAATATTGAACCTAAAAACATTAAATTGGACATGTAGCTTCCTGATTGTATAAAAAAAAGACATGTAAGTGATTACATTTAGAGAAAGATAGTGTGGCTCCAGATACGTTACACCATGCTGTTATATCCCGGAAAAGTTATATCCGGAAAAGATGCCTATCAGATTTAATTATTAAATTAAAGTCGTCTGCATATGCACAAAAATCAACCTCCTTATGTAGGGATATAATTGAACAAAGTTTGTTGTACGCGATAGCAAAGAGGATAACAGATAATGGTGATAGCCCTGTGGGATACCATTATGAAGGGGAAAGGACTGAGAATAACAATTATCTACTAGGACTATTATTTTCCTTTTAGTCATGAAATTTGCTATATATCTCATAATATTAGGACCGACTTTCCATTCCGAGAGCTGGTTAAGTATCGAATGAATGCCAATTTTGTCGAATGCTCGTTCGAAATCTAGAGATATAATAGTAATATGTTTTCGTAACGAAAGACAATTTGCAATCTGATAGTCAACATATAGTAGACTGTCATTTGTCGAGGTCCCCCTTCTGAATCCAAATTGTCGGTTATTTAGAAGTTTGTTTGTGGAAACAAACCACCATAACCTATTAGCCACAATTTTGTCCAGGACTTTTGATAAATAAGGATTTAATGAAATAGGGCGATAAGAGTTTAACATAGTCAAGTCTTTACCGGGATTAGGTATGGGTATAACGACACTGATTTTGAATTGTTGGGGAATATAATTTTGAAATATGTTGTTAAATAAACCTAAAATTCTTAATTTCATGTTTTGTGTAAGCATTTTCAGCATTGGATATGAAATTCTATCTAATCCTGGTGTTTTGCGCTTTAAATTTCCCAAAGTTAAGGAGAGTTCATTGATGTTGATATTGCCCTCAATTTCGAGGGCGCTAGGGCATGCTATGGTAGCTTGGTAGTTTAGTGTTGAGTTCTGTTTATTATTTCTAAAACTATCTGAAAAATTAGAGTCGGAAGATTTGTTAGACCAAAATTTACCAAATTCTTGACATATCTTCATTCTATCGATTACCGTAACGTCAGGATTCTCCAATGTAGAGATGTAATGTATTTTTGTGGTTATTTTATAACCAGTAAAATTTCGAATGTTTGTCCATATTTTGTCCAAAGGGGTATTTGGATTAATTGAAGATGTAAAGGAGGTGATTGATTCTCTTTTTGCTATTTTAATTTGCCTTTTATATAGAGCATTTGATTTTTTATAATTAAGTAGATTCGTAGTAATATTTCTCTTAAAAATATGCCAGAGTCTATTCTTTTCCGTTTTAAGTTTTTCCAGATCTCTATTCCACCATGGAACTTTTCCTGGATTTATTCGAGACTGAGGAATGGATGCATTAGCTGCCTCCATTATAGTTTTACATATGTTCGCAGTTTCCTTATTTATGTTCGAAGAAATTGGTCTTTTGTTTTCCAATTCAATGCAATAGTTTTGAAATTTGGACCAGTTTGCAAGCTTCAAATTAAATTTAGGTTTGAACAAAGGTGTAACAATAGAGTTTAATGGGAATAATGAAATAATCACTGGAAAATGGTCACTACCAAAAAGATTATCCTCAGTTTTCCATTCAGCCTCTGAAGCCAAACTTGGAGAACAAAAGGTTACGTCTACATGTGAAAATGTTCCATGGGTATTTAAGTGAGTTGGAGAATTGTCAAAAAATTGTAAAACAAAATCAGAGTTATTAATATAGTCAAAAAGAATAGTGCCAATTCGGTTGTTCGTGATTGAGCCCCAATTTGTATGTTGACTGTTGAAGTCACCTGTAATAATTGATTGTCTATTAGATGTGAAAATATTTTCGAGGTTATTAATATTAAAATTGCTTGGTGGAGCTATGTATGAACAGAACACATTGAATTTCATTTTTGATATTATCTCTACACATACCGTGTCAAAGTCCCTTGCAACATTAATATGTTTATGTTGAATAGATTTATGAACCAATATGGCAACTCCTCCATATCGTGTAAGTGATGAATTTGTTTCATATATAATATAATTAATAGGAGTGGGGATGTTGGAGGGAGAATGAATATAGGTTTCTTGGATACAAATTATTTTTGGGCTATGTATTTTAATTAAAATCAATAGTTCATTATAATTATTTAGATACCCGTTCATATTCCATTAAATAATGTTAAAAGTCATACAAGAAATATAAAGGTATTAAGTTTAGTTGAAATATAATAATTACTATTAAAAGCGAATAATGAACAGCCCTAATATTATAAAAAATTAGTTTACAACTGATGTGATGAGTTATTGTAAAGCAATTTTAAAAAGGCAGTAATTTGAGGCTCCGATATGGTTGTGAATAGCTTTGAAAGTCTTCATGCTATGACAGTCATTTATGCATCATTTTAAAGCATTTTTGATTGCACTTTAATTTGGTATATCATTTGTGGCATAATGTGTTTGTCTAAAAAATGGTCAATTTGAAGGATCCGTAGAATTGTCTATGTTTAAAACTATGTTTAACAAGTGAGAGTGCTATATTTGGCTGTGCCGAATCTTATATACCCTTCACCATAGTGTATTTTTAACATAATTGATCTTACAGTCTAGTTAATAAAAAAATTAAAAAAATTTGAGTCGATTTAAGCCGAATGTGTCGGCCGCGGCTCAAGCAACTAAATATAGTTCGGCGGCGGCTAAGCTCCGACTCGAAGCCGGTCGACTTCGACCTCTGATTCATTGCTGGTAAACATTGACGAGACGTAGATTTTGTTTTTGTTTTTCGTAAAAAAATTGTTTTAAAAAGCACTTGGAAAAAATTTGTGTTAGTTTTAAATTTCAAACTTACATTATTCGCATAAAAATTATTTTACAATAACTCACAATCTACTCTCATAAAATTGAAAACGTTTTAAATACTTTTTTCTATTCATTAAAAATTATATTTGCAAAACAAAAGGGAAAATTATTTTATTTTAACAAAAAATCCAAATCATATTTTTTGCTGTGCATTTTTTGTATGTTTGGATTCCAAACATACAAAAAAATACCCAGCTGAATAAAACCAAATATATCTACACACACACGTGTACATCTTTTTCTATGTACAGTGTTTTTGTTGCTTTTTTAACAGTTTTTTGATGAAATTTTCAGAGGTTGTCTCGGATTTTTGCTCATATCTCCGTTATTTACCGACCGATTTTGCTGATTTTAAATAGCGATCTTCTCGAAAGCATGATTAATAGAATTATTAAGATTCGGATCTCGCCGATATCTGGGGTCCTCTAAAAACTGATTTCAACAGACAGACAGAAATTACAAACGGAATGACAAACTTATATATACCCTCCTCACGAAGGTGAAGGGTATAAAAACGCTGTGATTTGAGGTTCCGATACGGTTGCAAATAACTTTGACAGTTTTCATGCTATGACAGTCATTTATGCATCATTTTTAAGCATTATAATTGTACTTTAATTTGGTATATCATTTCTGGCATAATCTTTTCCTCTAAAAAATTATCAATTTGATGGATCGGTAGAATTATTGTTCTATGTTTAAAAACGCGGTAATTTGAGGTTCCGATATGGTTGAGAATAACATTGACAGTTTTCATGCTATAACAGTCATTTATCCATCATTTTAAAGCATTATGATTGTACTTTGTTTTGGTGTATAATTTGTGGCATAATGAGTTTTTACAAAAATAGGATAGATCGGTATATTTATTGGTACTAGTTTAGAAATGCGGTAATTTAAGGCTCCGATATGGTTGCAAATATCTTTTATAGTTTTCATATTATTGCAGTCGTTTATATATCTTTTTATTGCATTATAGTTGCCATTCGTTTTGGTATATAATTTATTGCATAATATATTTTTAGAAAATGGCCAATTGGATAGATCGGTAGAATTATTTTTCCAGGTTTAAAAAGGCGGCAATTTGAGGAATTTAAGGTTCCAAAACGGCTGCAAATAACATATACAGTTTTCACACTATGACAGTCATTTAGGCATCATTTTAAAGCATTATGATTGCACTTTAATATGTTATATCATTTGTAGCATAATGTGTATTTTAACAAATTGGTCAATTTGATAGATCGGTAGAATTATTGTTCTATAATTAAAAACGCTGTAATCTGAGATTAAGATATGGTTGCAATTAACTTCGGCAGTTTTCGTGCTACGACAGTCGTTTATGCACCATTTTAAAGCATTAAAATTGCCATTTGTTTTGGTATATAATTTATTGCATAATGTATTTTTAGAAAATGGCCAATTGAATAAATCGATAGAATTATTTTCCCTGGTTTAAAAAGGCGGTATTTTGAGGTTCCGATATGGTTGTGAATAACTTTGAAAGTTTTCATGCTATGACAGTTATTTATGCATCATTTTAAAGCATTATGATTGCACTTTAATATGGTATATCATTTGTAGCATAATGTGTGTTTTTACAAATTGGTCAATTTGATAGATCGGTAGAATTATTGTTCTATATATCAAATGCAGTAATCTGAGGTTCCTATATGGCTGCAATTAACTTTGGCAGTTTTCTTGCAACGACAGTCGTTTATGCACCACTTTAAAGCATTAAAATTGCCATTTGTTTTGGTATATAATTTAGCATTATGTATTTTTAGAAAATGGCCAATTGGATAAATCGATAGAATTATTTTCCCAAGTTTAAAAATCGGTAATTTGAGGTTCCGATATGGTTGTGAATAGCTTTGAAAGTTTTCGTGCTATGACAGTCATTTATGCATCATTTTAAAGCATTATGATTGCACTTTAAATTGGTATATCATTTGTGGCATAATGTGTTTGTTTAAAAAATTGGTCAATGTGAAGGATCTGTAGAATTGTCTATGTTAAAAACTATGTTTAAAAACGCTGTGATTTGAGGTTCCGATATGGTTGCAAATAACTTTGACAGTTATCATGCCAGGACAATCGTTTATGCACCATTTTAAAGCATTACAGTTGCACTTTGTTTTGGTGTATAATTTGTGGCATAATGAGTTTTTACAAAAATAGGATAGATCGGTATATTTATTGGTACAGGTTTAGAAATGCGGTAATTTAAGACTCCGATATGGTTGCAAATATCATTTATAGTTTTCATGTTATAGCAGTCGTTTATATATCTTTTTATTACAGTATAGTTGCCTTTTGTTTTGGTATATATATTTGCATAATATATTTTTAGAAAATGGCCAATTGGATAGATCGGTAGAATTATTTTCACAGCTTTAAAAACGCGGTAGTTTGAGGTTCCGATATGGCTGCAAATAATGTTGACAGTTTTCACGCTATGACAGTCATTTATGCATCATTTTAAAGCATTATGATTGCACTTTAATTTGGTATATCATTTGTGGCATAATGTGTTCGTGTAAAAAATGGTCAATTTGAAGGATCAGTAGAATTGTTTTTCTACGTTTAAAAACGCTGTGATTTGAGGTTCCGATATGGCTGCAAATAACTTTGACAGTTTTCATGCCAGGACAATCGTTTATATATCATTTTAAAGCATTGCTGTTGCACTTTGTTTTGGTGTATAATTTTTGGCATAATATATTTTTAGAAAATGGCTAATTTGATAGATCGGTATAATTATTTTCACAGCTTTAAAAGCGCGGAATTTAAAGTTCCAAAACGGCTGCAAATAACATATACAGTTTTCACACTATGCCAGTCATTTAGGCATCATTTTAAAGCATTATGATTGCACTTTAATATGTTATATCATTTGTAGCATAATGTGTGTTTTAACAAATTGGTCAATTTGATAGATCGGTAGAATTATTGTTCTATGTTTAAAAACGCTGTAATCTGAGATTAAGATTTGGTTGCAGTTAACTTTGGCAGTTTTCGTGCTACGACAGTCGTTTATGCACCATTTTAAAGCATTAAAATTGCCATTTGTTTTGGTATATAATTTATTGCATAATGTATTTTTAGAAAATGGCCAATTGAATAAATCGATAGAATTATTTTCCCAGGTTTAAAAAGGCGGTATTTTGAGGTTCCGATATGGTTGTGAATAACTTTGAAAGTTTTCATGCTATGACAGTTATTTATGCATCATTTTAAAGCATTATAATTGCACTTTAATATGGTATATCATTTGTAGCATAATGTGTGTTTTTACAAATTGGTCAATTTGATAGATCGGTAGAATTATTGTTCTATATATCAAATGCAGTAATCTGAGGTTCCTATATGGCTGCAATTAACTTGGGCAGTTTTCGTGCTACGACAGTCGTTTATGCACCATTTTAAAGCATTAAAATTGCAATTTGTTTTGGTATATAATTTATTGCATTATGTATTTTTAGAAAATGGCCAATTGTATAAATCGATAGAATTATTTTCCCAAGTTTAAAAAGGCGGTAATTTGAGGTTCCGGTATGGTTGTGAATAGCTTTGAAAGTTTTCGTGCTATGACAGTCATTTATGCATCATTTTAAAGCATTATGATTGCACTTTAAATTGGTGTATCATTTGTGGCATAATGTGTTTGTCTAAAAATGGTCAATTTGAAGGATCGGTAGAATTGTCTATGTTAAAAACTATGTTTAAAAACACTGTGATTTGAGGTTCCGATATGGTTGCAAATAACTTTGACAGTTATCATGCCAGGACAATCGTTTATGCACCATTTTAAAGCATTACAGTTGCATTTTGTTTTGGTGTATAATTTGTGGCATAATGAGTTTTTACAAAAATAGGATAGATCGGTATATTTATTGGTACAGGTTTAGAAATGCGGTAATTTAAGACTCCGATATGGTTGCAAATATCATTTATAGTTTTCATGTTATAGCAGTCGTTTATATATCTTTTTATTACAGTATAGTTGCCTTTTGTTTTGGTATATATATTTGCATAAAATATTTTTAGAAAATGGCCAATTGGATAGATCGGTAGAATTATTTTCACAGCTTTAAAAACGCGGTAGTTTGAGGTTCCGATATGGCTGCAAATAATATTGACAGTTTTCACGCTATGAAAGTCATTTATGAACCATTTTAAAGCATTATGATTGAATTTTAATATGGTATATCATTTGTAGCATAATGTGTATTTTTAGAAATTGGTCAATTTGATAGATCGGTAGAATAATTGTTCTATGTTTAACAAACGCAGTAATCTGAGGTTCCGATATGATTGCAATTAACTTTGGCAGTTTTCGTGCTAGGACAGACGTTTATGCATCATTTTAAAGCATTATTATTGCACTTTAATTTAGTATATCATTTGTGGCATAATCTTTTCGTCTAAAAAATGGTCAATTTGAAGGATCGGTAGAATTGTCCATGTTAAAAACTATGTTTAAAAACGCTGTGACGTTTATGCACCATTTTAAAGCATTACAGTTTCACTTTGTTTTGGTGTATAATTTGTGGCATAATGAATTTTTACAAAAATTGGATAGATCGGTATATTTATTGGTACAGGTTTAGAAATGCGGTAATTTATGGCTCCGATATGGTTGCAAATATCATTTATAGTTTTCATGTTATAGCAGTCGTTTATATATATTTTTATTGCATTATAGTTGCCACTTGTTTTGGTATATAATTTCTTGCATAATGTATTTTTAGAAAATGGCCAATTGGATAGATCGGTAGGTTTAAAATGGCGGTAATTTGAGGTTGTAACGTCATTGCTCTACGTTCTTTGGGTTCTGATCAATGAGTTACTATTGTCGGAAAAACCTGAATATCTGATTGGGTTTTGATGTTAACATCCATAATAATTGCCCTCCCTTTTGGTAAATATACCACCATGATTATATTTTAATTATTTAAAATATAATCCCTAATTAATAAACTTACTGTGCTGCAATTCTAATCCATCTATCCTACTTCATCTCCACAACTCAAATAAAAATATTTAATGCACCATATTTTCTTTTAAATATTCAAAATTAACAGACAATTCATTTATTTAATTTAAATCAAAATAACTAAAAATTAATATACAAAACTTATTAAAGATCAAAGTTGTTTCCATATTTATTTTATAACAACTAAGAAATTCAAAAGTTATTTACCAAAAAATTAAAAGAAAATTAAAAAATTTACAAAGAAAAACTTACATATATTGACTTCAACGACGATATGTACATATCAGCATCTCGAAGACAATTATTTTGTTTATATTATAAATTACAATATTCGATTATAAATTAAAAAAATATTAAAACATTTTCCAAAATATTAAATTAAAAATTAACATTAATTTTAAATAAACATTTAAGATTTTAAATTAAAGAAATTTAACATAAACTATACACAAACATTTACGAAAACAAAACAATATGAAAAAAAATATTTAATAAATTTTAAGGAATATTAACAAAAATTATAAAAAAAATATGATTTAAGATTCTCGATTCACATTCACGGCTCAGATCCAAATTCACAGAAACAAGACACACCTCTTAGTTTACTCTTTTATTTGTTGGTTTATTTTCCTTCACGTATTTATTTATTTTAGCAATATTGATAAATTTTCACTAAATCATGCGATTATACTCAAATTAGTATGTTTAATTACATTGAAATAAATTTTGATTTATATGCACATAAATAGGAATAATGCATGCAATTTTTATCACTGTTCTTTTGTTTCATTTTAAAAAATTCTTAAACTTTGAAGAATTTTCATTTTCAAATAAGTTTTATTTTTCCGCCATTTTCATTTCATTTTAAACGTTAGTTTTCATTTGTAAAATTCAAACATTTTATATTCACATTTATCTTGTTAGGTTTTGATATATTCAAATTTTCAATTAAATATGTTCTCATTCAAATATATTGACATGTATTCCTTTTCCTTACAAAGTTCACTCATATTCCTTTTTGTTTTTTTTTTACTAATTATCCACATGTCTATTAAAATAATCCTTATCCGTTTATTAAAATATCCTTTTAACTTCACTGGCTGAACATGTCCTGCCAAAATATTCCTTTCATAGTGTCTATTTTAATTATCCTTTTTCTTTAATTTTCACTTTTCAGTCTTTTCAGAATATCCTTTTTATTATTTTCTCAAAAATACACAATTTTCACAATATAAACTATTTAATATTCTCGTTTTACTTTTCCTTTTTAAAATTATTACCGCACAATTCAACAATCAAAACTATTATGAATAATTTCCTACAAACCTAAAACTATCTAACAATCAAAATTTCCAAAACCATAGCCTACGTGATGAAAAAATAATTTCCTAAACTACAATCACATATAATTTTCAAATTTCAAATTTCAAAAATAACAATTTACCTACATACAATTTTTCTACATTATTTTCAACAAAAAAACCAAAAAGCTAACTAGATTATGAATTCCCAAAAATCAAAGGTAATTTGATTGAAATAAAAATAAACATATTTGAATTGCAATTTAAATTTGAAGCAAAGTCAATGCTAACTTAATCAAAAATATTTGAATTATAATTTGAATTTGAGTAAAAACCAAGGCACACTTAATTAAAAATAGAAATATTATTCAAATTGAAATTTAAAATTTAAATAGGAAAAAAAATTTAAGCCAACTCAGTTGATTCTACCTTTTCCAAATTTGAATTCAAATTCAAATTTTAAAATAAAAACATAAATCAAAGCTAACATGATTAAAAATAAAGAAAAATATTCAAACTAAAATTTAAATTTCAAAATAACAAAGTCAAAGCAAAAACCTTAAAAATATTTAAACTAAAATTTGAAAATAAAAATAAAAAAAAAATCGAAGACTACTTAGTTAAAAATGTTCAAATATTCAAAATTGTAAGAAGACAAAAAAACAAATCAAAGGTTACTCATTTGGAAAATCTAAAAATATTTGAATTTAAATTTTAAATTGAAAAAGTAACGAATATTTATGAACATGTTAAAAATTAGACCCCAACAAGTTGCCATTTGATGTGGTATATAATTTATTGCATAATATATTTTAAGAAAATGGCCAATTGGATAGATAGGAAGAATTATTTTCCCAGGTTTGAAAAGGCGGTATTTTAAGGTTCCGATATGGTTGTGAATAACTTTGAAAGTTTTCATGCTATGACAGTCATTTATGCATCATTTTAAAGCATTATGATTGCACTTTAATTTGGTATATCATTTGAGGCATAATCTTTTCGTCTAAAAAATGGTCAATTTAAAGGATCAGTAGAATTGTTTTTCTATGTTTAAAAACGCTGTGATTTGAGGTTCCGATATGGCTGCAAATAACTTTGACAGTTTTCATTTACAAATTAGTCAATTTGATGGATCGGTAGAATTATTGTTCTATGTTTAATAAACGCTGTAATCTGAGGTTGAAATATGGTTGCAATTAACTTTGGCAGTTTTCGTGCTAGGACAATCGTTTATGCACCATTTTAAAGCATTAAAATTGCCATTTGTTTTGGTATATAATTTATTGCATAATGTATTTTTAGAAAATGGCCAATTGAATAAATCGATAGAATTATTTTCCAAGGTTTAAAAAGGCGGTAATTTTAGGTTCCGATATGGTTGTGAATAACTTTGAAAGTTTTCATGCTATAACAGTTATTTATGCATCATTTTAAAGCATTATGATTGCACTTTAATTTGGTATATCATTTGTGGCATAATCATTTCGTCTAAAAAATTGTCAATTTGATGGATCGGTAGAATTATTGTTCTTTGTTTAAAAACGCGGAAATTTGAGGTTCCGATCTGGTTACAAATAACGTCGACAGTTTTCATGCTATGACAGTCATTTATCCATCATTTTAAAGCATTAGGATTGCACTTTAATATGGTATATCATTTGTAGAATAATGTGTGTTTTTACAAATTGGTCAATTTGATAGATCGGTAGAATTATTTTTCTATATATCAAATGCAGTAATCTGAGGTTCCGATATGTCTGCAATTAACTTTGGAAGTTTTCATGCTACGACAGTCCTTAATGCACCATTTTAAAGCATTAAAATTGCCATTTGTTTTGGTATATAATATATTGCATAATGTATTTTTAGAAAATGGCCAATTGGATAAATCGATAGAATTATTTGTCTATGTTAAAAACTATGTTTAAAACGCTGTGATTTGATATTCCGATATGGTTACAAATAACTTTGACAGTTTTAATGTCAGGACAATCGTTTTTGCATCATTTTAAAGCATTACAGTTGCACTTTGTTTTGGTGTATAATTTGTGGCATAATGAATTTTTACAAAAATTTGATAGATCGGTACATTTATTGGTACAGGTTTAGAAATGCGGTAATTTAAGACTCTGATATGGTTGCAAAAATCATTTATAGTTTTCATGTTATAGCAGTCGTTTATATATCTTTTTATCTGAGGTTCCGATATGGCTGCAATTAACTTTGGCAGTTTTCGTGCTACGCAGTCGTTTATGCACCATTTTAAAGCATTAAAATTGCCATTTGTTTTGGTATATAATTTATTGCATAATGTATTTTTAGAAAATGGCCAATTGGATAAATCGATAGAATTATTTTCCCAGGTTTAAAAAGGCGGTAATTTGAGGTTCCGATATGGTTGTGAATAGCTTTGACAGTTTTCATGCTATGACAGTCATTTATGCATCATTTTAAAGCATTATGATTGCACTTTAATTTGGTATATCATTTGTGGCATAATGTGTTTGTCTAAAAAATGGTCAATTTGAAGGATCGGTATATTTATTGGTACAGGTTTAGAAATGCGGTAAATTAAGACTCTGATATGGTTGCAAATATCATTTATAGTTTTCATGTTATAGCAGTCGTTTATATATCTTTTTATTACATTATAGTTGCCTTTTGTTTTGGTATATAATTTATTGCATAATATATTTTTAGAAAATGGCCAATTGGATAGATCGGTAGAATTATTTTCACAGCTTTAAAAACGCGGTAGTTTGAGGCTCCGATATGGCTGCAAATAATATTGACAGTTTTCACGCTATGAATGTAATTTATGAATCATTTTAAAGCATTATGGTCGTACTTTAATATGGTATATCATTTGTAACATAATGTGTATTTTTAGAAATTGGTCAATTTGATAGATCGGTAGAATTATTGTTCTATGTTTAATAAGCGCAGTAATCTGAGGTTCCGATATTATTGCAATTAACTTTGGCAGTTTTCGTGCTAGGAAATCGTTTATGCATCATTTTAAAGCATTATGATTGCACTTTGTTTTGGTGTATAATTTGTGGCATAATGAGTTTTTACAAAAATAGGATATATCGGTATATTTATTGGTACAGGTTTAGAAATACGGTAATTTAAGGCTCCGATATGGTTGCAAATATCTTTTATGGTTTTCATGTTATTGCAGTCGTTTATATATCTTTTTATTGCATTATAGTTGCCATTTGTTTTGGTATATAATTAATTGCATAATATATTTTTAGAAAATGGCCAATTGGATAGATCGGTAGAATTATTTTTCCAGGTTTAAAAAGGCGGTAATTTGAGGTTCCGATATGGTTGTGAATAGCTTTGAAAGTTTTCATGCTATGACAGTTATTTTTGCATCATTTTAAAGCATTATGATTGCACTTTAATTTTTTATATCATTTGTGGCATAATCTTCTCTTCTTCTAAAAAATTGTCAATTTGATGGATCGGTAGAATTATTGTTCTTTGTTTAAAAACGCGGTAATTTGAGGTTCTGATATGGTTACAAATAACATTGACAGTTTTCATGCTATGACAGTCTGTTATCTATCATTTTAAAGCATTATGATTGCACTTTAATTTGGTATATCAGTTGTGGCATAATGTGTTCGTCTAAAAATGGTCAATTTGAAGGATCAGAAAAATTGTTTTTGTATGTTTAAAAACGCTGTGATTTGAGGTTCCGATATGGCTGCAAATAACTTTGACAGTTTTCATGCCAGGACAATCGTTTATGTATCATTTTAAAGCATTACTGTTGCATATGCTCATTACTGGCTCAAAATATGATTATAACAATGAAATTATACAGAGTAAGATCTATACAAGTCAAATTTTACCAAATTTTATGTGGATCGGTCCATAATTGACCCTTCCCTCACATAAGGCCCCTTCAGAAAAACGACTTTAACGTTAATTTTGGGCGTAAAAATACGAATATAGCGAAGAAATTTGACATAAGTATGTATCATAGGAACCAAATCCTTTATATCAATTTTATTGTGTATCGGTCTATAATTGACCTAGCGCCCATATAAGGTCCCCTTCATAAAAATACTTTAACGCTCATTACTGCCTTAAAAATACGAGTATAGCGATGAAATTTCACAGAAGTAAGTTTTTCACAAGCCAAAATCTCTTTACAAATTTTATGTGGAACAGGTCTTATTGACCCTACCCCCAACATGAGGTCCCTATCAGAAAAATATTTTAAAGCTCAGTACTGGCTTAAATAATACTAGTAGATTTATGAATTCGACATAAACTAACTTTCGTGTAAGCTTAATATCTCTATCCCTTCTATAGCAACACGAAATCTCTCTATCAAATTTTTATGAGGATCAGTCCATAATAACACCACCCCATATAAATTCCGCCCCAGAAAATGACGCGAAAATAAGAATACCGCAAGGCAACTCGACATAAAACAATTTTGATTTAAATCTCTCTACCATATTTTAGAACTTTAATGCTCCTTAATGGCTTCAAAATACAAGTAGATCGATGAAATTTTAAACAAATAAGGAATTGAAATCTTCCTACAGACTTTTATGAGAATTGGTCCATATGTATATGTATAAATAACCCTACTCCCTATAAAAATTATCACTGTCAATAGTAAAACCCCATTAATGGACCTCTTTTAAATGTTACCTGATGTTCTCATTAGTATCGAGGTTCCGATATGATTGTAATTAACTTTGGCAGTTTTCGTGCTAGCTCAGTCGTTTATGCATCATTTTAAAGCATTTTGATTGCACTTTAATTTAGTGTATCATTTGTGGCATAATCTTTTCGTCAAAATATGGTCAATTTGAAGGACCGGTAGAATTGTCCATGTTAAAAAACTATGTTTAAAAATGCTGTGATTTGAGGTTCGATATGGTTGCAAATAACTTTGACAATTTTCATGCCAGGACAGTCGTTTATGCACCATTTTAAAGCATTACAGTTGCACTTTGTTTTGGTGTATAATTTGTGGCATAATGAATTTTTACAAAAATTGGATAGATCGGTATATTTATTGGTACAGGTTTAGAAAATGCGGTAATTTATGGCTCCGATATGGTTGCAAATATCATTTTTTATCTTTTTTATTGCATTATAGTTGCCATTTGTTTTGGATATAATTTCAGGCATAATGTATTTTTAGAAAATGGCCAATTGGATAGATCGGTAGTATTATTTTCCCATGTTTAAAAAGGCGGTAATTTGAGGTTCCGATATCGTTGTGAATAACTTTGACAGTTTTCATGCTAAGACAGTCATTTATGCATCATTTTAGAGCATTATGATTGCACTTTAATTGGTATATCATTTGTGGCATAATCTTTTCGTCTAAAAAATTGTCAATTTGATGGATCGGTAGAATTATTGTTCTATGTTTAAAAACGCGGTAATTTGAGGTTCCGATATGGTTGTGAATAACATTGACAGTTTTCATGTTATAACAGTCATTTATCCATCATTTTAAAGCATTATGATTGCACTTTAATATGGTATATCATTTGTAGCATGTGTGTTTTTACAAATTGGTCAATTTGATAGATCGGTAGAATTATTGTTCTATATATCAAATGCAGTAATCTGAGGTTCCGATATGGCTGCAATTAACTTTGGCAGTTTTCGTGCTACGACAGTCGTTTATGCACCATTTTAAAGCATTAAAATTGCCATTTGTTTTGGTATATAATTTATTGCATAATGTATTTTTAGAAAATGGCCAATTGAATAAATCGATAGAATTATTTTACCAGGTTTTAAAAAGGCGGTAATCTGAGGTTCCGATATGGTTGTGAATAACTTTGAAAGTTTTCATGCTTTGACAGTTATTTATGCATCATTTTAAAGCATTGTGATTGCACTTTAATTTGGTATATCATTTGTGGCATAATCTTTTCGTCTAATAAAATTGTCAATTGATGGATCGGTAGAAGTATTGTTCTTTGTTTAAAATACGCGCTAATTTGAGGTTCCGATATGGTTACAAACAACATTGACAGTTTTCATGCTATGGCAGTCATTTATCCATCATTTTAAAGCATTAGGATTGCACTTTAATATGGTATATCATTTGTAGCATAATATGTAAGTTTTTACAAATTGGTCAATTTGATAGATCGGTAGAATTATTGTTCTATATATCAAATGCGCTATCTGAGGTTCCGATATGGCTGCAATTAACTTTGGCAGTTTTCGTGCTACGACAGTCGTTTATGCACCATTTTAAAGCATTAAATTTGCCATTTGTTTTGGTATTATAATTTATTGCATAATGTATTTTTAGAAAATGGCCAATTGGAAAAATCGATAAAATTATTTTCCCATTTATGCATCATTTTAAAGCATTATGATTGCACTTTAATTTAATATATCATTTGTGGCATAATGTGTTTGTCTAAAAAATGGTCAATTGAAGGATACGTAGAATTGTCTTTGTTAAAAAACTATGTTTAAAAACGCTGTGATTTGAGGTTCCGATATGGTTGCAAATAACTTTGACAGTTTTCATGCTATGACAGTTATTTAAAGCATTAAATATTATTTAAAAGCATTAATTTAAAGCATTATGATTGCACTTTAATTTGGTATATCATTTGTGGCATAATCTTTTCGTCTAAAAAATTGTCAATTTGATGGATCGGTAGAATTATTGTTCTTTGTTTAAAAACGCGGTTATTTGAGGTTCCGATATGGCTAGAAATAACATTGACAGTTTTCATGCTATGACAGTCATTTATCCATCATTTTAAAGCATTAGGATTGCACTTTAATATGGTATATCATTTGTAGCATAATGTGTGTTTTTACAAAATTGGTCAATTTGATAGATCGGTAGAATTATTGTTCTATATATCAAATGCAGTAATCTGACGATATGGCTGCAATTTACTTTGGCAGTTTTCGTGCTACGACAGTCGTTTATGCACCATTTTAAAACATTAAAATTGCCATTTGTTTTGGTATATAATTTATTGCATAATGTATTTTTAGAAAATGGCCAAGTGGATAAATCGATAGAAATATTTTCCCAAGTTTAAAAGGCTGTAAGTTGAGGTTCCGATATGGATGTGAGTAGCTTTGAAAGTTTTCATGTTATGACAAGTCATTTATGCATCATTTTAAAAGCATTATGATTGCACTTTAATTTGGTATATCATTTGTGGTATAATGTGTTTGTCTAAAAATGGTCAATTTGAAGGATCGGTAGAATTGTCTATGTTAAATACTATGTTTAAAAACGCTGTGATTTGAGGTTCCGATATGGTTGCAAATAACTTTGACAGTTTTCATGCCAGGACAATCGTTTATGCATCATTTTAAAGCATTACAGTCGCACTTTGTTTTGGGGTGTATAATTTGTGGCATAATGAATTTTTACAAAAATTGGATAGGTCGTTATATTTGTTGGTACAGGTTTAGAAATGCGGTAATTTAAGACTACGATATGGTTGCAAATATTATTTATAGTTTTCATGTGTTATAGCAGTCGTTTATATATCTTATAATTACATTATAGTTGCCTTTTGTTTTGGTATATAATTTATTGCATAATATATTTTTAGAAAATGGCCAATTGGATAGATCGGTTGAATTATTTTCACAGCTTTAAAAACGCGGTAATTTGAGGTTCCGATATGGCTGCAAATAATATTGACAGTTTTCACGCTATAAAAGTCATTTATGAATCATTTTAAAGCATTATGATTGTACTTTAATATGGTATATCATTTGTAGCATAATGCGTGTTTTTACAAATTGGTCAATTTGATAGATCGGTAGAATTATTGTTCTATGTTTATATAACGCAGTAATCTGAGGTTCCGATATGATTGCAATTAAACTTTGGCAGTTTTCGTGCAATGACAGTCAGTTATGCATCATTTTAGAGCATTATAATTGCACTTTTATATGGTATATCATTTGTAGCATAATGTGTGTTTTTACAAATTGGTCAATTTGATAGATCGGTAGAATTGTTGTTCTATGTTTAAAGACGCTGTGATTTGAGGTTCCGATATGGTTGTGAATAACTTTGACAGTTTTCATGCTATGACAGTCATTTATGCATCATTTTAAAGCATTATGATTGCACTTTAATTTGGTATATCATTTGTGGCATAATGTGTTCGTCTAAAAAATGGTCAATTTGAAGGATCGGTAGAATTGTTTTTCTATGTTAAGAACGCTGTGATTTGAGGTTCCGATATGGCTGCAAATAACTTTGAAGTTTTCATGCCAGGACAATCGTTTATGTATCATTTTAAAGCATTACTGTTGCACTTTGTTTTGTGTATAATTTGTGACATAATGAAGTTTTAGAAAAATTAGATAGATCGGTATATTTATTGGTACAGGTTTAGAAATGCGATAATGTTGTGAATGGTTGTGAATAACTTTGAAAGTTTTCATGCTATGACAGTCATTTATTCATCATTTTAGAGCATTTATGATTGCACTTTAATTTGGTATATCATTTTTGGCATAATGTGTTCGTCTAAAAATGGTTAATTTGAAAGGATCAGTAGAATTGTTTTTTCTATGTTTAAAAACGCGGTAATTTGAGGTTCCGATAAGGTTGTGAATAACATTGACAGTTTTCATGCTATAACAGTCATTGATCTATCATTTTAAAGCATTATGATTGCACTTTGTTTTGGTGTATAATTTGTGGCATCATGAGTTTTTACAAAAAAAGGATAGATCTGTATATTTTTATTGGTACAGGTTTAGAAATGCGATAATTTAAGGCTCCGATATGGTTGCAAATATCTTGTATATCTTGTAATTTGAGGTTCCGATATGGTTGTGAATAACTTTGACAGTCTTCATGTTCTATGTTTAAATAAACGCTGTAATCTGAGGTTAAGATATGGTTGCAATTAACTTTGTCAGTTTTCGTGCTAGGACAGTCGTTTATGCATAATTTTAGAGCATTATGATAGCACTTTAATTTGGTATATCATTTGTGGCATAATCTTTTCGTCTAAAAAAATTGTCAATTTGATGGATGGGTAGAATTATGTTTAAAAAACGCGGTAAATTGAGGTTCCGATATGGTTGTGAATAACATTGACAGTTTTCATGCTATAACAGTCATTTATCCATAATTTTAAATGATTATGATTGCAATTTGTTTTGGTGTTTAATTTGTGGCATAATGAATTTTTACAAAATGTTTAAAAACGCGGTAAATTGAGGTTCCGATATGGTTGTGAATAACATTGACAGTTTTCATGCTATAACAGTCATTTATCCATAATTTTAAATGATTATGATTGCAATTTGTTTTGGTGTTTAATTTGTGGCATAATGAATTTTTACAAAAATAGGATAGATCGGTATATTTATTGGTACAGGTTTAGAAATGCAGTAATTTAAGGCTCCGATATGGTTGCAAATATCTTCTATAGTTTTCATGTTATAGCAGTCGTTTATATATCTTTTCATTGCATTATAGTTGCCATTTGTTTTGGTATATAATTTGTTGCATAATATATTTTTAGAAAATGGCTAATTGGATTGATCGGTAGTAATATTTTCACAGCTTTAAAAACGCGGTAATTTAAGGTTCCAAAACGGCTGCAAATAACATAGATAGTTGTTAATATGGTTGCAATTAACTTTGGCAGTTTTCGTGCTAGGACAGTCGTTTATGCACCATTTTAAAGCATTAAAATTGCCATTTGTTTTGGTATATAATTTATTGCATAAATCGATAGAATTATTTTCCCAGGTTCAAAAAGTCGGTAATTTGAGGTTCCGATATGGTTGTGAATAACTTTGAAAGTTTTCATGCTATGACAGTTATTTATGCATCATTTTAAAGCATTATGATTGCACTTCAATTTGGTATACCAATTGTGGCATAATCTTTTCGTCTAAAAAATTGTCAATTTGATGGATCGGTAGAATTATTGTTCTTTGTTTAAAAACGCGGTAATTTGAGGTTCCGATATGGTTACAAATAGCGTTGACAGTTTTCATGCTATGACAGTCATTTATCCATCATTTTAAAGCATTAGGATTGCACTTTAATATGGTATATCACTTGTAGTATAATGTGTGTTCTTACAAATTGGTCAATTTGATAGATCGGTAGAATTATTGTTCTATATATCAAATGCAGTAATCTGAGGTTCCGATATGGCTGCAATTAACTTTGGCAGTTTTCGTGCTACGACAGTCGTTTATACACCATTTTGAAGCATTAAAATTGCCATTTGTTTTGGTATATAATTTATTGCATAATGTATTTTTAGAAAATGGCCAATTGGATAAATCGATAGAATTATTTTCCCAGGTTTAAAAAGGCGGTAATTTGAGGTTCCGATATGGTTGTGAATAGCTTTGAAAGTTTTCATGCCAGGACAGTCGTTTATGTATCATTTTAAAGCATTATGATTGCACTTTGTTTTGGTATATAATTTGTGGCATAATGAGTTTTTACAAAAATTGGATAGATCGGTATATTTATTGGTACAAGTTTAGAAATGCGGTAATTTAAGGCTCCGATATGGTTGCAAATATCTTTTATAGTTTTCATGTTATTGCAGTCATTTATAAATCTTTTTATTGCGTTATAGTTGCCATATTTTTGGTATATAATTTATTGCATAATATATTTTTAGAAAATGGCCAATTGGATAGAGCGGTAGAATTATTTTCCCAGGTTTAAAAAGGCGGTAATTTGAGGTTCCGATATGGTTGTGAATAACTTTGAAAGTTTTCATGCTATGACAGACATTTATGCATCATTTTAGAGCATTATGATTGTACTTTAATTTGGTATATCATTTGTGGCATAATCTTTTTGTCTAAAAAATGGACAATTTGATGGATCGGTAGAATTATTGTTCTATGTTTAAAAACGCGGTAATTTGAGGTTCCGTCATGGCTGCAAATAACTTTGACAGTTTTCATGCCAGGACAATCGTTTATGTATCATTTTAAAGCATTACTGTTGCACTTTGTTTTGGTGTATAATTTGTGGCATAATGAGTTTTTACAAAAATAGGATAGATCGGTATATTTATTGGTACTGGTTTAGAAATGCGGTAATTTAAGGCTCCGATATGGTTGCAAATATCTTTTATAGTTTTCATGTTATAGCAGTCGTTTATATATCTTTTTATTGCATTATAGTTGCCATTTGTTTTGGTATATAATTTGTTGCATAATATATTTTTAGAAAATGGCTAATTGGATAGATCGGTAGAATTATTTTCACAGCTTAAAAAACGCGGTAATTTAAGGTTCCTAAACGGCTGCAAATAACATAGACAGTTTTCACACTATATCATTTAGGCATCATTTTAAAGCATAATGATTGCACTTTAATATGGTATATCATTTGTAGAATAATGTGTGTTTTTACAAATTGGTCAATTTGATAGATCGGTAGAATTATTGTTCTATATATCAAATGCAGTAATATGAGGTTCCGATATGCACCATTTTAAAGCATTAAAATTGCCATTTGTTTTGGTATATAATTTATTGCATAATGATGATGATTTAAAGCATTATGATTGCACTTTAATTTGGTATTTCATTTGTGGCATAATGTGTTTGTCTAAAAAATTGTCAATTTGAAGGATCGGTAGAATTGTCTATGTTAAAAACTATGCTTAAAAATGCTGTGATTTGAGGTTCCGATATGTTTGCAGATAACTTTGACAGTTTTCATGCCAGGACAATCGTTTATACATCATTTTAAAGCATTACAGTTGCACTTTGTTTTGGTGTATAATTTATGGCATAATGAATTTTTACAAAAATTGGATAGATCGGTACATTTATTGGTACAGGTTTAGAAATGCGGTAATTTATGGCTCCGATATGGTTGCAAATATCATTTATAGTTTTCATGTTATGGCAGTTGTTTATATATCTTTTTATTGCATTATAGTTGCCATTTGTTTTGGTATATAATTTCTTGCATAATGTATTTTTAGAAAATGGCCAATTGGATAGATCGGTAGTATTATTTTCCCAGGTTTAAAAAGGCGGCAATTTGAGGTTCCGATATCGTTGTGAATAACCTTCACAGTTTTCATGCTATGACAGTCATTTTTGCATCATTTTATCATTTGTGGCATAATCTTTTTGTCTAAAAAATGGTCAATTTGATGGATCGGTAGAATTATTGTTCTATGTTTAAAAACGCGGTAATTTGAGGTTCCGATATCGTTGTGAATAACCTTGACAGTTTTCATGCTATGACAGTCATTTATGCATCATTTTAAAGCATTATGATTGCACTTTATTTTGGTATATCATTTGTGGCATAATCTTTTCGTCTAAAAAATGGTCAATTTGAAGGATCAGTAGAATTGTTTTTCTATGTTTAAAAACTCTGTGATTTGAGGTTCCGATATGGCTGCAAATAACTTTGACAGTTTTCATGCCAGGACAATCGTTTATGTATCATTTTAAAGCATTACTGTTGCACTTTGTTTTGGTGTATAATTTGTGACATAATGAAGTTTTAGAAAAATTAGATAGATCAGTATATTTATTGGTACAGGTTTGGAAATGAGGTAATTTAAGGCTCCAATATGGTTGCAAATACCTTTTATAGTTTTCATGTTATAGCACTCGTTTATATATCTTTTTATTGCATTATAGTTGCCATTTGTTTTGGTATATAAATTGCTGCATAATATATTTTTAGAAAATGGCTAATTGGATAGATCGGTAGAATTATTTTCACAGCTTTAAAAACGCGGTAATTTAAGCTTCCGAAGCGGCTGCAAATAACGTAGACAGTTTTCACGCTATGACAGTCATTTAGGCATCATTTTAAAGCATTATGATTGCACTTTAATATGGTATATCATTTGTAGCATAATGTGTGTTTTTACAAATTGGTCAATTTGATAGATCGGTAGAATTATTGTTCTATTTATCAAATGCAGTAATCTGAGGTTCCGATATGGCTGCAATTAACATTGGCAGTTTTCGTGCTACGACAGTCGTTTATGCACCATTTTAAAGCATTAAAATTGCCATTTGTTTTGGTATATAATTTATTGCATAATGTATTTTTAGAAAATGGCCAATTGGATAATTATTTTTCCAGGTTTAAAAACGCTGTGATTTGAGGTTCCGATATGGTTTGCAAATAACTTTGACAGTTTTCATGCCAGGACAGTCGTTTATGAAACCATTTTTAAGCATTACAGTTGCACTTTGTTTTGGTGTATAATTTGTGGCATAATGAATTTTTACAAAAATTGGATAGATCGGTATATATTTTGCTACAGCTTTAGAAATGCGGTAATTTATGGCTCCGATATGGTTGCAAGTATCATTTATAGTTTTCATGTTATAGCAGTCGTTTATATAGCTTTTTATTGCATTATAGTTGCCATTTGTTTTGGTATATAATTTCTTGCATAATATATTTTTAGAAAATGGCCAATTGGATAGATCGGTAGTATTATTTTCCCAGGTTTAAAAAGGCGGTAGTTTGAAGTTCCGTTATCGTTGTGAATAACTCTGACAGTTTTCGTGCTATGACAGTCAGTTATGCATCATTTTAGAGCATTATGATTGCACTTTAATTTGGTATATCATTTGTGGCATAATCTTTTCGTCTAAAAAATTTTCAATTTGATGGATCGGTAGAATTATTGTTCTATGTTTAAAAACGCGGTAATTAAAGGTTCCGATATGGTTGTGAATAACATTGACAGTTTTCATGCTATAACAGTCATTTATCCATCATTTTAAAGCATTATAATTGCACTTTGTTTTGGTGTATAATTTGTGGCATAATGAGTTTTTACAAAAATAGGATTGATCGGTATATTTATTGGTACAGGTTTAGAAATGCGGTAATTTAAGGCTCCGATATGGTTGGAAATATTATTTATAGTTTTCATGTTATTACAGTCGTTTATATATCTTTTTATTGCATTATAGTTGCCATTTGTTTTGGTATATAATTTATTGCATAATATATTTTTAGAAAATGGCCAATTGGATAGATCGGTAGAATTATTTTCCTAAGTTTAAAAAGGCGTAATTTGAGGTTCCGATATGGTTGTGAATAACTTTGTAAGTTTTCATTTATGCATCATTTTAGAGCATTATGATTGCACTTTAATTTGGTATATCATTTGTGGCATAATTGGTTGTGAATAACTTTGACAGTTTTCATGGTATGACAGTTATTTATGCATCATTTTAAAGCATTATGGTTACACTTTAATTTGGTATATCATTTGTGGCATTATGTGTTCGTCTAAAAAATGGTCAATGTGAAGGATCAGTAGAATTGTTTTTCTATGTTTAAAAACGCTGTGATTTGAGGTTCCGATATGGTTGCAAATAACTTTGACAGTTTTTATGCCAGGACAATCGTTTATGTATCATTTTAAAGCATTACTGTTGCACGTTGTTTTGGTGTATAATTTGTGGCATAATGAAGTTTTAGAAAAATTAGATAAATCGGTATATTTATTGGTACAGGTTTGGAAATGCGGTAATTTAAGGCTTCAATATGGTTGCAAATATGTTTTATAGTTTTCATGTTATAGCAGTCGTTTATATATCTTTTTATTGCATTATAGTTGCCATTTGTTTTGGTATATAAATTGCTGCATAATATATTTTTAGAAAATGGCTAATTGGATAGATCGGTAGAATTATTTTCACAGCTTTAAAAACGCGGTAATTTAAGCTTCCGAAGCGGCTGCAAATAACATAGACAGTTTTCACGCTATGACAGTCATTTAGGCATCATTTTAAAGCACTATGATTGCACTTTAATATGGTATATCATTTGTAGCATAATGTGTGTTTTTACAAATTGGTCAATTTGATAGATTGGAAGAATTATTGTTCTATGTTTAATAAACGCTGTAATCTGAGGTTAAGATATGGTTGCAATTAACTTTGGCAGTTTTCGTGCTAGGACAGTCATTTATACACCATTTTAAAGCAATAAAATTGCCATTTGTTTTGGTATATAATTTATTGCATAATGTATTTTTAGAAAATGCCCAATTGAATAAATCGATAGAATTACTTTCCCAGGTTTAAAAAGGCGGTAATTTGAGGATCCGATATGGTTGCGAATAACATTGACAGTTTTCATGCTATGACAGTCATTTATCCATCATTTTAAAGCATTAGGATTGCACTTTAATATGGTATATCATTTGTAGCATAATGTGTGTTTTTACAAATTGGTCAATTTGATATTGTTCTATATATCAAATGCAGTAATATGAGGTTCCGATATAGCTGCAATTAACTTTAGCAGTTTTCGTGCTACGACAGTCGTTTATGCACCATTTTAAAGCATTAAAATTGCCATTTGTTTTTGTATATAATTTATTGCATAATGTATTTTTAGAAAATGGCCAATTGGATAAATCGATAGAATTATTTTCCCAGGTTTAAAAAGGCGGTAATTTGAGGTTCCGATATGGTTGTGAATAGCTTTGAATTTATGCATCATTTTAAAGCATTATGATTGCACTTTAATTTGGTATATCATTTGTGGCATAATGTGTTTGTCTAAAAAATGGTTAATTTGAAGGATCGGTAGAATTGTCTAAGTTAAAAACTATGTTTAAAAACGCTGTGATTTGAGGTTCCGATATGGTTGCAAATTACTTTGACAGTTTTAATGCCAGGAGAATCGTTTATGCATTATTTTAAAGCATTACAGTTGCACTTTGTTTTGGTGTATAATTTGTGGCATAATGAATTTTTACAAAAATTGGATAGATCGGTATATTTATTGGTACAGGTTTAGAAATGTGGTAATTTAAGACTCCGATATGGTTGAAAATATCATTTATAGTTCTCATGTTATAGCAGTCGTTTATATATCTTTTTATTACATTATAGTTGCCTTTTGTTTTGGTATATAATTTATTGCATAATATATTTTTAGAAAATGGCCAATTGGATAGATCGGTAGAATTATTTTCACAGCTTTAAAAACGCGGTAGTTTGAGGTTCCGATATGACTGCAAATAATATTGACAGTTTTCACGCTATGAAAGTCATTTATCAATTATTTTAAAGCATTATGATTGTAATTTAATATGGTATATCATTTGTAGCATAATATGTATTTTTAGAAATTAATCAATTTGATAGATCGGTAGAATTATTGTTCTATGTTTTATAAACGCAGATATGATTGCAATTAGCTTTGGCAGTATTATGCACACCATTTTAAAGCATTAAAATTGCCATTTATTTTGGTATATAATCCAGGTTTAAAAAGGCGGTAATTTGAAGTTCCGATATGGTTGTGAATAACTTTGACAGTTTTCATGCTATGCATCATTTTAGAGCATTATGATTGCACTTTAGTCATTTGTGGCATAATCTTTTCGTCTAAAAAATTGTCAAATTGATGGATCGGTAGAATTATTATTCTATGTTTAAAAACGCGGTAATTTGAGGTTCCGATATGGTTTTCATGCTACAAATTATACACCAAAACAAAGTGCAATTATAATGCTTTAAAATGATGGATAAATGACTGTTATAGCATGAAAACTGTCAATGTTATTCACAACCATATCGGAACCTCTAATTACCGCGTTTTTAAACATAGAACAATAATTCTACCGATCCATCAAATTGACAATTTTTTAGACGAAAAGATTATGCCACAAATGATATACCAAATCAAGGTGCAATCATAATGCTCTAAAATGATGCATAACTGACTGTCATAGCACGAAAACTGTCAGAGTTATTCACAACGATAACGGAACTTCAAATTACCGCCTTTTTAAACCTGGGAAAATAATACTACTGATCTATCCAATTGGCCATTTTCTAAAAATATATTATGCAAGAAATTATATACCATAACAAATGGCAACTATAATGCAATAAAAAGATATATAAACGACTGCTATAACATGAAAACTATAAATGATACTTGCAACCATATCCGAGCCATAAATTACCGCATTTCTAAACCTGTAGCAATAAATATACCGATCTATCCAATTTTTGTAAAAATTCATTATGCCACAAATTATACACCAAAACAAAGTGCAACTGTAATGCTTTAAAATGGTGCATAAACGACTGTCCTGGCATGAAAACTGTCAAAGTTATTTGCAAACCATATCGGAACCTCAAATCACAGCGTTTTTAAACATAGTTTTTAACACGGACAATTCTACCGATCCTTCAAATTGACCATTTTTTTTGACGAAAAGATTATGCCACAAATGATATACTAAATTAAAGTGCAATCATAATGCTGTTCTATCACGAAAACTGCCAAAGTTAGTTGCAATCATATCGGAACCTCAGATTACTGCGTTTATTAAACATAGAACAATAATTCTACCGATCTATCAAATTGACCAATTTCTAAAAATACACATTATGCTACAAATGATATACCATATTAAAGTACAATCATAATGCTTTAAAATGATCCATAAGTGACTTTCATAGTGTGAAAACTGTCAATATTATTTGCAGCCATATCGGAACCTGAAACTACCGCGTTTTTAAAGCTGTGAAAATGATTCTACCGATCTATCCAATTGGCCATTTTCTAAAAATATATTATGCAATAAATTATATACCAAAACCAATGGCAAGTATAATGTAATAAAAAAATATATAAACGACTGCTATAACATGAAAACTATAAATGATATTTGCAACCATATCGGAGTCTTAAATTACCGCATTTCTAAACCTGTACCAATAAATATACCGATCTATCCAATTTTTGTAAAAATTCATTATGCCACAAATTATACACCAAAACAAAGTGCAACTGTAATGCTTTAAAATGATGCCTAAATGACTGGCATAGCGTGAAAACTGTCTATGTCACTGTCAAAGTTAATTGCAGCCATATCGGAACCTCAGATTACTGCGTTTGATATATAGAACAATATCAAATTGACCAATTTGTAAAAACACACATTATGATACAAATGATATACCATATTAAAGTGCAATCATAATGCTTTAAAATGATGCCTAAATAACTGTCATAGCGTGAAAACTGTCTATGTTATTTGCAGCCGCTTCGGAAGCTTAAATTACCGCGTTTTTAAAGCTGTGAAAATAATTCTACCGATCTATCCAATTAGCCATTTTCTAAAAATATATTATGCAGCAATTTATATACCAAAACAAATGGCAACTATAATGCAATAAAAAGATATATAAACGACTGCTATAACATGAAAACTATAAAACATATTTGCAACCATATTGGAGCCTTAAATTACCGCATTTCCAAACCTGTACCAATAAATATACCGATTTATCTAATTTTTCTAAAACTTCATTATGCCACAAATTATACACCAAAACAAAGTGCAACAGTAATGCTTTAAAATGATACATAAACGATTGTCCTGGCATAAAAACTGTCAAAGTTATTTGCAGCCATATCGGAACCTCAAATCACAGCGTTTTTAAATATAGAAAAATAATTCTACTGATCCTTCAAATTGACTGTCGTGTGCACCCTGTAATAGAGCTACTGAATAGAAGAAGAAGAAACTTAAACAGGTGGCAGCACAATGAAAAAGGGATTTTTTTTTTGGAAAGAAGAAGATGTATAAAAACAAAAACAAATAGCTTTAGAAAAAAATTTTATGTAGGCAAACAAATTGCTGAAAATTTGTTGAAGCCATATTGGTAACCGAGGTTTCTAGATGCCAAAAGAAAAAAATGTCGGTCCTTTTTGATTTTTGCTCGGAGAGATGAAGAAGGTGGAGTCTGTGGCCTCATCATAAAAAAAAAACTAAATTTTTGTAAATTTTTTATAAATTAAATCAATTTTATTTAAAAAAAAAGGAATTAACTAAACTTAAAGCTAAACTTAAAACTAAACTTAAAGCTAAACTTAAAACTAAACTTAAAACTAAATTTTTAAATTAAACCAAAGCAAAACACAAACCTGCAAAGCCACTTCAACACCGACTCCATCCAACGGAACCTCAAATTACCGCGTTTTTAAAGCTGTGAAAATAATTCTACCGATCTATAAAATTGGCCATTTTCTAAAAATATATTATGCAATAAATTATATACCAAAACAAAAGGCAACTATAATGTAATAAAAAGATATATAAACTGCTATAACATGAAAAATAAGTATAAATAATATTTGCAACCATATCGGAGTCTTAAATTACCGCATTTCTAAACCTGTACCAATAAATATACCGATCTATCCAATTTATGTAAAAATTCATTATGTCACAAATTATTCACCAAAAAAAAGTGCAACTGTAATGCTTTAAAATGATGCATAAACGATTGTCCTGGCATGAAAACTGTCAAAGTTATTTGCAACCATATCGGAACCTCAAATCACAGCGTTTTTAAACATAGTTTTTAACATAGACAATTCTACCGATCCTTCAAATTGACCATTTTTTAGACAAACACATTATGCCACAAATTATATACCAAATTAAAGTGCACTCATAATGCTTTAAAATGATGCATAAAATGACTGTCATACCATGAAAACTTTCACAGCTATTCACAACCATATCGGAACCTTTTACCGCCTTTTTTAAACCTGGGAAAATAATTCTATCGATTTATCCGTTCCGATATGGCTGCAATTAACTTTGGCAGTTTTCGTGCTACGACAGTCGTTTATGCACCATTTTAAAGCATTAAAATTGCCATTTGTTTTGGTATATAATTTATTGTTTTAGTATATATATTTAGAAAAAGGCCAATTATATAAATCGATAGAATTATTTTCCCAGGTTTAAAAAGGCGTTATTTGAGGTTCCGATATGGTTGTGAATGGCTTTGAAAGTTTTCATGCTATGACAGTCATTTATGCATCATTTTAAAGCATTATGATTGCACTTTAATTTGGTATATCATTTGTGGCATAATGTGTTTGTCTAAAAAATGGTCAATTTGAAGGATAGGTAGAATTGTCTATGTTAAAAACTATGTTTAAAAACGCTGTGATTTAAGGTTCCGATATGGTTGCAAATAACTTTGACAGTTTTCATGCCAGGACAATCGTTTATGCATCTTTTTAAAGCATTACAGTTGCACTTTGTTTTGGTGTATAATTTGTGGCATAATGAATTTTTACAAAAATTGGATAGATCGGTATATTTATTGGTACAGGTTTAGAAATGCGGTAATTTATGGCTCCGATATAGTTGCAAATATAATTTATAGTTTTCATGTTATAGCAGTCGTTTATATATCTTTTTATTGCATTATAGTTGCCATTTGTTTTGGTATATAATTTCTTGCATAATATATTTTTAGAAAATGGCCAATTGGATAGATCGGTAGTATTATTTTCCCAGGTTTAAAAAGGCGGTAATTTGAGGTTCCGATATCGTTGTGAATAACTTTGACAGTTTTCATGCTATGACAGTCATTTATGCATCATTTTAGAGCATTATGATTGCACTTTAATTTGGTATATCATTTGTGGCATAATCTTTTCGTCTGAAAAATGGTCAATTTTATGGATCGGCAGAATTATTGTTCTATGTTTAAAAACGCTGTGATTTGAGGTTCCGATATGGTTGAAAATAACTTTGACAGTTTTCATGCCAAGACAATCGTTTATACATCATTTTAAAGCATTACAGTTGCACTTTGTTTTGGTGTATAATTTGTGGCATAATGAATTTTTACAAAAATTGATAGATCGGTAAATTTATTGGTACAGGTTTAGAAATGCGGTAATTTAAGACTCCGATATGGTTGCAAATATCATTTATAGTATTCATGTTATAGCAGTCGTTTATATATCTGTTTATTACATTATAGTTGCCTTTTGTTTTGGTATATAATTTATTGCATAATATATTTTTAGAAAATGGCCAATTGGATAGATCGGTAGAATTATTTTCACAGCTTTAAAAACGTGGTAGTTTGAGGTTCCGATATGGCTGCAAATAATATTGACAGTTTTCACGCTATGAAAGTTATTTATGCATCATTTTAAAGCATTATGATTGCACTTTAATTTGGTATATCACTTGTGGCATAATGTGTTTGTCTAAAAAATGGTCAATTTGAAGGATCGGTAGAATTGTCCATGTTAAAAACTATGTTTAAAAACGCTGTGATTTGATGTTCCGATATGGTTGCAAATAACTTTGACCGTTTTCATGCCAGGACAGTCGTTTATGCACCATTTTAAAGCATTACAGTTGCACTTTGTTTTGGTGTATAATTTGTGGCATAATGAATTTTTACAAAAATTAGATAGATCGGTATATTTATTGGTACAGGTTTAGAAATGCGGTAATTTAAGACTCCGATATGGTTGCAAATATCATTTATAGTTTTCACGTTTTAGCAGTCCTTTATATATCTTTTTATTACATTATAGTTGCCTTTTGTTTTGGTATATAATTTATTGCATAATATATTTTTAGAAAATGGCCAATTGGATAGATCGGTATAATTATTTTCACAGCATCATAAAAGCGGTAGTTTGAGGTTCCGATATCGTTGTGAATAACTTTGACAGTTTTCATTCTATGACAGTCATTTATGCATCATTTTAGAGCATTATGATTGCACTTTAATTTGGTATATCATTTGTGGCATAATCTTTTCGTCTAAAAAGTGGTAAATTTGATGGATCGGTAGAATTATTGTTCTATGTTTAATAAACGCAGTAATCTGAGGTTCCGATATGGTTGTGAATAATTTTGACAGTTTTGATGCTATGACAGTCATTTATGCATTATTTTAAAGCATTATGATTGCACTTTAATTTGGTATATCATTTGTGGCATAATGTGTTCGTCTAAAAAATTGTCAATTTGAAGGATCAGTAGAATTGTTTTTCTATGTATAAAAAATTGTCAATTTGATGGATCGGTAGAATTATTGTTCTATGTTTAAAAACGCGGTAATTTGAGGTTCCGATATGGTTGTGAATAACCTTGACAGTTTTCATGCTATGACAGTCATTTATGCATCATTTTAAAGCATTGTGATTGCACTTTTATTTGGTATATCATTTGTGGCATAATCTTTTCGTCTAAAAAATTGTCAATTTGATGGATCGGTAGAATTATTGTTCTCTGTTTAAAAACGCGGTAATTTGATGTTCCGATATGGTTACAAATAACATTAACAGTTTCCATGCTATGACAGTCATTTATCCATCATTTTAAAGCATTAGGATTGCACTTTAATATGGTATATCATTTGTAGCATAATGTGTGTTTTTACAAATTGGTCAATTTGACAGATCGGTAGAATTATTGTTCTATATATCAAATGCAGTAATCTGAGGTTCCGATATGGCTGCAATTAACTTTGGCAGTTTTCGTGCTACGACAGTCGTTTATGCACCATTTTAAAGCATTAAAATTGCCATTTATTGCATAATGATGATTAATTTTAGAAAATGGCCATTTGGATAAATCGATAGAATTATTTTCCCAGGTTTAAAAAGGCGGTAATTTGAGGTTCCGATATGGTTGTGAATAGCTTTGAAAGTTTTCATGCTATGACAGTCATTTATGCATCATTTTAAAGCATTATGATTGCACTTTAATTTGGTATATCATTTGTGGCATAATGTGTTTGTCTAGAAAATGGTCAATTTGAAGGATCGGTAAAATTGTCTATGTTAAAAACTATGTTTAAAAACGCTGTGATTTGAGGTTCCGATATGGTTGCAAATAACTTTGACAGTTTTCATGCCAGGACAATTGTTTATGCATCATTTTAAAGCATTACAGTTGCACTTTGTTTTGGTGTATAATTTGTGGCATAATAAATTTTTACAAAAATTGGATAGATCGGTATATTTATTGGTACAGGTTTAGAAATGCGTTAATTTAAGACTCCGATATGGTTGCAAATATCATTTATGGTTTTCATGTCATAGCAGTCGTTTATATATCTTTTTATTACATTATAGTTGCCTTTTGTTTTGGTATATAATTTATTGCATAAAATATTTTTAGAAAATGGCCAATTGGATAGATCGGTAGAATTATTTTCACAGCTTTAAAAACGCGGTAGTTTGAGGTTGTGATGGTTTAATATTTGTTGAGAATGTGCATACATATTGATTAAGTACTTATTGTTTAATTTTATCCCCATGTTAACATCACTGTTTTTTTTTTCTTTTCATTTATTGCCTATTTGCATATTGTTTCAATTCCACTTTATTGAATTTGTAATTGAGTTAAGCTTATCAATAAATTTAAAATATCCCGTTAGATTTTTTTGTTTCTTTTGGGATTATAATTGAGATTTTATTCCCTGAATGGAAGTTGGTAGTCCCAATTTATGGATAGGAAAACGGGAGAGGTATATTTATAGCGATTCTATTTAAATTGTTCTTGACTTAATGAAACTAAAAATGATGTCGCAATAATAGTTGAAGATGGATCGTGATAAGTTTAAGTCGATGATTAATAAGCTTTAATTTAATTATAAAATTTAAAATTATAAGTAGTATTACATTGAAGAAAAAAAAATAATTAAAATAAAAAGAATATTGAACGAAAGCTTAGTTATAAAAAAGTGGAAAGATTTATATTGGGAAAAGAATAGATTTGCTAATTTGGATAATTTGGAAGACAAATTGTCGGAGACGATTCGAAACCGCGTGCTGTGGACAACGTGGCTGAATTTTAATATATATTGAAACTAATCATTATATAATTTAAAAACTATCTTAGCAAACTAATAAATCAAATTTATAAAATTAAATTCCAAATAATTAAATTAAAATAATAGCTGATTTGAATTATAATTAAATATAATATATTTAATTTAAACGCCTAATCATATATGTAAAATTAAAACTGTTATAAATATTTACATTGTTATATACTGTTGTTACACATTTTAAAATTTTTCGTTGTTTATTATATTTGTCATTTTCGTAAATTTTCAAATTATTAATTTTGATTCTTGTTAAAATTTCTAAATTTGCATAAATTTTTGTTCTTTGTAATTATTATTGTTAAGTGTATATAAATACTAACTAGTTAATACCCCTAATGATAATTGTTTCTTTTTTTAAATTGTATCACTCTTCTAGTGATCACTGGTTAAACTTCTTTTGTTGTAATTTATATTCTAAATAAGATCATTATTAAACTTCATTACAACTGCGTTTCTCTTTAAATTATATTAAAATTGTATATTAGTATTTTGTATTTATAATTATGAAAATTGGAGAAAAAAACACAACAACATCTGATGTTTCATCTACAACAACAGCACAGGCCTGAGCAACGTTTAATGAAACTACAGTGAGTAACAAAACAAATCTAAAATTTAAGAACAATATGCACATTAAATCATGTATTACAATTAAATATTATATTCTATAAATGAATTCTTAATATGAATTCTAACTAATTTGTTTAAAGTAAAGAGAACCGAACTAATGTAGTGAAGTGAAGGTAAGGTAAGGTAAGGGTAAGGGTAAGTGTTCTCAAACAAATAATATGGACTTGATTGAGAACAATGGTTGATGAGGGCAATGATCGAATACATCTGAGATCATATGTAGCGTGCAATTTGGTAATATATTTATCACTAAAGACCGGTAAAATAGAGGTCCGTGGTCCATCCGAAAACTAAAGGTACTTCTAATTATACTTGTTTGAGTTCGTAATACACGTTCGAATTTGTTTTGGTATGAATGGGACATAATAGTGACAAAGAACCCCACCCCATCCGTCGAGTTATAGCCCAATTAAAAGAACGTGTAGTCACTTTGTTCCTTGAATATTCCACCTTCAACATTATACACAAATTTACGTAAAGATGCCATTACAGGGTTCCGATATGGCTGCAAATAATATTGACAGTTTTCACGCTATGAAAGTCATTTATGAATCATTTTAAAGCATTATGATTGTACTTTAATATGGTATATCATTTGTAGCATAATGTGTATTTTTGGAAATTGGTCAATTTGATAGATCGGAATTATTGTTCTATGTTTAATAAACGCTGTAATCTGAGGTTCCGATATGGCTGCAAATAACTTTGGCAGTTTTCGTGCTAGGACAGTCGTTTATGCACCATTTTAAAGCATTATGATTGCACTTTAATTTAGTATATCATTTGTGGCATAATCTTTTCGTCTAAAAAATGGTCAATTTGAAGGATTGGTAGAATTGTCCATGTTAAAAACTATGTTTAAAAACACTATGATTTGAGGTTCCGATATGGTTGCAAATAACTTTGACAGTTTTCATGCTATGACAGTCGTTTATGCACCATTTTAAAGCATTACAGTTGCACTTTGTTTTGGTGTATAATTTGTGGCATAATGAATTTTTACAAAAATTGGATAGATCGGTATTTATTGGTACAGGTTTAGAAATGCGGTAATTTATGGCTCCGATATGGTTGCAAATATCATTTATAGTTTTCATGTTATAGCAGACGTTTATATATGTTCTTATTGCATTATAGTTACCACTTGTTTTGGTATATAATTTCTTGCATAATGTATTTTTAGAAAATGGCCAATTGGATAGATCGGTAGTATTATTTTCCCAGGTTTAAAAAGGCGGTAATCTGAGGTTCCGATATCGTTGTGCATCATCCGTCATTTATGCATCATTTTAGAGCATTATGATTGCACTTTAATTTGGTATATCATTTGTGGCATAATCTTTTCGTCTAAAAAATTGTCAATTTGATGGATCGGTAGAATTATTGTTCTATGTTTAAAAACGCGGTAATTTGAGGTTTCGATATGGTTGTGAATAATTTTGACAGTTTTCATGCTATGACAGTCATTTATGCATCATTTTAAAGCATTTTGATTGCACTTTAATTTGGTATATCATTTGTGGCATAATGTGTTCGTCTAAAAAATGGTCAATTTGAAGGATCAGTAGAATTGTTTTTCTATGTTTTAAAAATTGCCAATTTGATAGATCGGTAGAATTATTGTTCTATGTTTAAAAACGCGGTAATTTGAGGTTCCGATATGGTTGTGAATAACATTGACAGTTTTCATGCTAGAAGAGTCATTTATCCATCATTTTAAAGCATTATGATTGCACTTTGTTTTGGTGTATAATTTGTGGCATAATGAGTTTTTACAAAAATAGGATAGATCGGTTTATTTATTGGTACAGGTTTAGAAATGCGGTAATTTAAGGCTCCGATACGGTTGCAAATATCTTTTATAGTTTTCATGTTATTGCAGTCGTTTATATATCTTTTTATTGCATTATAGTTGCCATTTGTTTTGGTGTATAATTTGTTGCATAATATATTTTTAGAAAATGGCCAATTGGATAGATCGGTAGAATTATTTTCCCAGGTTTAAAAAGGCGGTAATTTGAGGTTCCGATATCGTTGTGAATAACTTTGGAAGTTTTTGTGCTATGACAGTCATTTATGCATCATTTTAGAGCACTAAGATTGCACTTTAATTTGGTATATCATTTGTGGCATAATCTTTTCGTCTAAAAAATGGTCAATTTGATGGATCGGTAGAATTATTGTTCTATGTTTAAAAACGCGGTAATTTTAGGTTCCGATATGGTTGTGAATAACTTTGACAGTTTTCATGCTATGACAGTCATTTATGCATCATTTTAAAACGTTATGATTGCACTTTAGTTTGGTATATCATTTGTGGCATAATGTGTTCGTCTAAAAAATGGTCAATTTGAAGGATCAGTAGAATTGTTTTTCTATGTTTAAGAACACTGTGATTTGAGGTTCCGATATGGCTGCAAATAACTTTGAGAGTTTTCATGCCAGGACAATCGTTTATGTATCATTTTAAAGCATTACTGTTGCACTTTGTTTTGTTGTATAATTTGTGGCATAACGAAGTTTTAGAAAAATTAGATAGATTGGTATATTTATTGGTACAGGTTTGGAAATGCGGTAATGTACGGCTCCAATATGGTTGCAAATATCATTTATAGTTTTCATGTTATAGCAGTCGTTTATATATCTTTTTATTGCATTATAGTTGCCATTTGTTTTGGTATAATATATTTTTAGAAAATGGCTAATTGCATAGATCGGTAGAATTATTTTAAAAGCTTTAAAAACGCGGTAATTTAAGGTTCCAAAACGGCTGCAAATAACATAGACAGTTTTCACGCTATGACAGTCATTTATGAATCATTTTAAAGCATTATGATTGTACTTTAATATGGTATATCATTTGTAGCATAATGTGTATTTTTAGAAATTGGTCAATTTGATAGATCGGTAGAATTATTGTTCTATGTTTAATAAACGCAGTAATCTGAGGTTCCGATATGATTGCAATTAACTTTGGCAGTTTTCGTGCTAGGACAGTCGTTTATGCACCATTTTTAAGCATTACAGTTGCACTTTGTTTTGGTGTATAATTTGTGGCATAATGAATTTTTACAAAAATTGGATAGATCGGTATATTTATTGGTACTGGTTTAGAAATGCGGTAATTTAAGGCTTCGATATGGTTGCAAATATCTTTTATAGTTTTCATGTTATTGCAGTCGTTTATATATCTTTTTATTGCATTATAGTTACGATTTGTTTTGGTATATAATTTATTGCATTATATTTTTTTAGAAAATGGCCAATTGGATAGATCGGTAGAATTATTTTCCCAGGTTTAAAAAGGCGGTAATTTGAGGTTCTGATATGGTTATGAATAACTTTGAAAGTTTTCATGCTATGACACTCATTAATGCATCATTTTAGAGCATTATGATTGCACTTTAATTTGGTATATCATTTGTTGCATAATCTTTTCGTGTAAAAAATGATCAATTTGATGGATCGGTAGAATTATTGTTCTATGTTTAAAAACGAGGTGAGGTTCCGATATGGCTGTGTATATCATTTGTAGCATAATGTGTGTTTTTACAAATTGGTCAATTTGATGGATCAATTTGAATAACTTTGACAGTTTTCATGCTATGGCAGTCATTTATGCATAATTTTAAAGCATTATGTTTGTTTAAAGCATATTGTTTTTCTCTGTTTAAAAACGCTGAGATTTGAGGTTCCGATATGGCTGCAAATAACTTTGACAGTTTTCATGCCAGGACAATCGTTTATGTATCACTTTAAAGCATTACTGTTGCACTTTGTTTTCGTGTATAATTTGTGGCATAATGAAGTTTTAGAAAAATTAGATAGATCGGTATATTTATTGGTACAGGTTTGGAAATGCGGTAATTTAAGGCTCCAATATGGTTGCAAATATCTTTTATAGTTTTCATGTTATAGCAGTCGTTTATATATCTTTTTATTGCATTATAGTTGCCATTTGTTTTGATATATAATTTGTTGCATAATATATTTTTAGAAAATGGCTAATTGGATAGATCGGTAGAATTATTTTCACAGCTTTAAAAACGCGGTAATTTAAGGTTCCAAAACGGCTGCAAACAACATAGAAAGTTTTCATGCTATGACAGTCATTTATGAATCATTTTAAAGCATTATGATTGCACTTTGTTTTGGTATATAATTTGTTGCATAATATATTTTTAGAAAATGACCAATTGAATAAATCGATAGAATTATTTTCCCAGGTTTAAAAATTTGTTGCATAATATATTTTTAGAAAATGGCTAATTGGATAGATCGGTAGAATTATTTTCACAGCTTTAAAAACGCGGTAATTTAAGGTTTCAAAACGGCTGCAAATAACATAGACAGTTTTCACGCTATGACAGTCATTTAGGCATCATTTTAAAGCATTATGATTGCACTTTAATATGGTATATCATTTGTAGCATAATGAGTGTTTTTACAAATTGGTCAATTTGATAGATCGGTAGAATTATTGTTCTATGTTTAATAAACGCTGTAATTTGAGGTTCCGATATGGTTGCAATTAACTTTGGCAGTTATCGTGCTAGGACAGTCGTTTATGCACCATTTTAAAGCATTAAAATTGCCATTTGTTTTGGTATATAATTTAGAGAATTGTCAATGTTAAAAACTATGTTTTAAAACGCTGTGATTTGAGGTTCCGATATGGTTGCAAATAATTTTGACAGTTTTCATGCCAGGACAATCGTTTATGCACCATTTTAAAGCATTACAGTTGAACTTTGTTTTGGTGTATAATTTGTGGCATAATGAATTTTTACAAAAATTGGATAGATCGGTATATTTATTAGTACAGGTTTAGAAATTCGGTAATTTAAGACTCCGATATGGTTGCAAATATCATTTATAGTTTTCATGTTATAGCAGTCGTTTGTATATCTTTTTATTACATTATAGTTGCCTTTTGTTTTGGTATATAATTGCTTGCATAATATATTTTTAGAAAATGGCCAATTGGATAGATCGGTAGAATTATTTTCACAGCTTAAAAACGCGGAAGTTTGAGGTTTCGATATGACTGCAAATAATATTGACAGTTTTCACGCTATTAAAGTCATTTATGAATCATTTTAAAGCATTATGATTGTACTTTAATATGGTATATCATTTGTAGCATAATGTGTATTTTTAGAAATTGGTCAATTTGATAGATCGGTTGAATTATTGTTCTATATTTAATAAACGCAGTAATCTGAGGTTCCGATATGATTGCAATTAACTTTGGCAGTTTTCGTGCTAGGACAGTCGTTTATGCATCCTTTTAAAGCATTATGATTGCACTTTAATTTAGTGTATCATTTGTGGCATAATCTTTTCGTCAAAAAATGGTCAATTTGAAGGATCGGTAGAATTGTCCATGTTAAAAACTATGTTTAAAAACTATGTTTAAAAACGCTGTGATTTGAGGTTCCGATATGGTTGTGAATAACTTTGACAGTTTTCATGCCAGGACAGTCGTTTATGCACCATTTTAAAGCATTACAGTTGCACATTGTTTTGGTGTATAATTTGTGGCATAATGAAGTTTTAGAAAAATTGGATAGATCGGTATATTTATTGGTACAGGTTTAGAAATGCGGTAATTTATGGCTCTAATATGGTTGCAAATATCTTTTATAGTTTTCATGTTATTGCAGTCGTTTATATATCTTTTTATTGCATTATAGTTGCCATTTAATTTGGTATGTAATTTATTGCATAATATATTTTTAGAAAATGGCCAATTGGATAGATCGGTAGAATTATTTCCACAGCTTTAAAAACGCGGTAATTTAAGGTTCCAAAACGGCTGCGAATAACATAGACAGTTTTCACGCTATGAAATTAAGGCATCATTTTAAAGCATTATGATTGCACTTTAATATGGTATATAATTTGTGGCATAATGTGTGTTTTTACAAATTGGTCAATTTGATAGATCGGTAGAATTATTGTTCTATGTTTAATAAACGCTGTAATCTGAGGTTAAGATATGGTTGCAATTAACTTTGGCAGTTTTCGTGCTAGGACAGTCGTTTATGCACCATTTTAAAGCATTAAAATTGCCATTTGTTTTGGTATATAATTTATTGCATAATGTATTTTTAGAAAATGGCCAATTGGATAAATCGATAGAATTATTTTCCCAGGTTTAAAAAGGCGGTAAAAGGAGGTTTCGATATGGTTGTGAATAGCTTTGAAAGTTTTCATGCTATGACAGTCATTTATGCATCATTTTAAAGCATTATGATTGCACTGTAATTTGGTATATCATTTGTGGCATAATGTGTTTGTCTAAAAAATGGTCAATTTGAAGGATCGGTAGTATTGTCTATGTTTAAAACTATGTTTAAAACTATGTTTAAAAACGCTGTGATTTGAGGTTTCGATATGGTTGCAAATAACTTTGACAGTTTTTATGACAGGTCAATCGTTTATGCATCATTTTAAAGCATTACAGTTGCACTTTGTTTTGGTGTAAAATTTGTAGCATAATGAATTTTTTCAAAAATTGGATAGATCGGTATATTTATTGGTACAGGTTTAGAAATGCGGTAATTTATGGCTCCGATATGGTTGCAAATATCATTTATAGTTTTCATGTTATAGCAGTCGTTTATATATCTTTTTATTGCATTATAGTTGCCATTTGTTTTGGTATATAATTTCTTGCATAATATATTTTTAGAAAATGGCCAATTGGATAGATCGGTAGTATTATTTTCCCAGGATTAAAAAGGCGGTAATTTGAGGTTCCGATATCGTTGTGAATAACTTTCACAGTTTTCATGCTATGACAGTCATTTATGCATCATTTTAGAGCATTATGATTGAACTTTAATTTGCTATATCATTTGTGGCATAATCTTTTCGTCTATAAAATTGTTAATTTGATGGATCGGTAGAATTATTGTTCTATGTTTAAAAACGCGGTAAATTGAGGTTCATGCTATAACAGTTATTTATCCATCAGTTTAAAGCATTATGATTGCACTTTGTTTTGGTGTATAATTTGTGGCATAATGAGTTTTTACAAAAATAGGATAGATCGGAATATTTATTGGTACAGGTTTAGAAATGCGGTAATTTAAGGCTCCGATATGGTTGCAAATATCTTTTATAGTTTTCATGTTATTGCAGTCGTTTATATATCTTTTTATTGCATTATAGTTGCCATTTGTTTTGGTATATAATTTATTGCATAATATATTTTTAGAAAATGGCCAATTGGATAGATCGGTAGAATTATTTTCCCAGGTTTAAAAAGGCGGTAATTTGAGGTTTCGATATCGTTGTGAATAACTTTAAAAGTTTTCATGCTATGACAGTCATTTATGCATCATTTTAGAGTATTATGATTGCACTTTAATTTGGTATATCATTTGTGGCATAATCTTTTCGTCTAAAAAATGGTCAATTTGAAGGATCAGTTGAATTGTTTTTCTATGTTTAAAAACGCTGTGATTTGAGGTTCCGCTATGGCTGCAAATAACTTTGACAGTTTTCATGCCACGACAATCGTTTATGTATCATTTTAAAGCATTACTTTTGCACTTTGTTTTGGTGTATAATTTGTGGCATAATGAAGTTTTAGAAAAATTAGATAGATCGGTATATTTATTGGTACAGGTTTGGAAATGCGGTTATTTAAGGCTCCAATATGGTTGCAAATATATTTGATAGTTTTCATGTTATAGCAGTCGTTTATATATCTTTTTATTGCATTAAAGTTGCCATTTGTTTTGGTATATAATTTGTTGCATAATATATTTTTAGAAAATGGCTAATTGGATAGATCGGTAGAATTATTTTCGCAGCTTTAAAAACGCGGTAATTTAAGATTCCAAAATGGCTGCAAATAACACAGACAGTTTTCACGCTATGACAGGCATTTATTTAGGCATCATTTTAAAGCATTATGATTGCACTTTAATATGGTATATCATTTGTAGCATAATGTGTGTTTTTACAAATTGGTCAATTTGATAGATCGGTAGACTTATTGTTCTATGTTTAATAAACGCTGTAATCTGAGGTTAAGATATGGTTGCAATTAACTTTGGCAGTTTTCGTGCTAGGACAGTCGTTTATGCACCATTTTAAAGCATTAAAATTGCGTTTGTTTTGGTATATAATTTATTGCATAATGTATTTTTAGAAAATGGCCAATAGAATAAATCGAAAGAATTGTTTTCCCAAGTTTAAAAAGGCGGTAATTTGAGGTTCCGATATGGTTGTAAAAAGCTTTGAAAGTTTTCATGCTATGACTTTAATTTGGTATATCATTTGTGGCATAACGTGTTTGTCTAAAAAATGGTCAATTTGAAGGATCGGTAGAATTGTCTATGTTAAAAACTATGTTTAAACACACTGTGATTTGAGGTTCCGATATGGTTGCAAATAACTTAGACAGTTTTTATGCCAGGACAATCGTTTATGCATCATTTTAAAGCATTACAGTTGCACTTTGTTTTGGTGTATAATTTGTGGATAGATCGGTATATTGGATAGATCGGTATATTTATTGGTACAGGTTTAGAAAAGCGGTAATTTAAAACTCCGTTATGGTTGCAAATATCATTTATAGTTTTCATGTTATAGCAGTCGTTTATATATCTTTTTATTGCATTATAGTTGCCATTTGTTTTGGTATATAATTTCTTGCATAATATATTTTTAGAAAATGGCCAATTGGATAGATCGGTAGTATTATTTTCACAGCTTTAAAAACGAGATAGTTTGAGGTTCCGATATGGCTGCAAATAATATTGACAGTTTTCACGCTATGAAAGTCATTTATGAATCATTTAAAAGCATTATGATTGTACTTTAATATGGTATATCATTTGTAGCATAATGTGTATTTTTAGAAATTGGTCAATTTGATAGATCGGTAGAATTATTGTTCTATGTTTAATAAACGCAGTAATCTGAGGTTCCGATATGACTGCAATTAACATTGGCAGTTTTCGTGCTAGGACAGTTGTTTATGCATTATTTTAAAGCATAATGATTGCACTTTAATTAAGTATATCATTTGTGGCATAATCTTTTCGTCTAAAAAATGGTCAATTTGAAGGATCGGTAGAATTGTCTATGTTAAAAAACTATGTTTAAAAACGCTGTGATTTGAGGTTCCGATATGGTTGCAAATAACTTTGACAGTTTTCATGCCAGGACAGTCGTTTATGCACCATTTTAAAGCATTACAGTTGCACTTTGCTTTGGTGTATAATTTGTGGCTTAATGAATTTTTACAAAAATTCATTAAATATACCGATATTTATTGGTACAGGTTTAGAAATGCGGTAATTTATGGCTCCGATATGGTTGCAAATATCATTTATAGTTTTCATGTTATAGCAGTCGTTTATATATCTTTTTATTGCATTATAGTTGCCATTTGTTTTGGTATATAATTTCTTGCATAATGAATTTTTAGAAAATGGCCAATTGGATAGATCGGTAGTATTATTTTCCCAGGTTTAAAAAGGCGGTAATCTGAGGTTCCGATATCGTTGTGAATAACTTTGACAGTTTTCATGCTATGACAGTCATTTATGCATCATTTTAGAGCATTATGATTGCACTTAAATTTGGTATATCATTTGTGGCATAATCTTTTCGTCTAAAAAATTGTCAATTTGATGGATCGGTAGAATTATTGTTCTATGTTTGAGGTTCCGATATGGTTGTGAATAACATTGACAGTTTTCATGCTATAACAGTCATTTATCCATCATTTTAAAGCATTATGACTGCACTTTGTTTTGGTGTATAATTTGTGGCATATTGAGTTTTTACAAAAATAGGATAGATCGGTTTATTTATTGGTACAGGTTTAAAAATGCGGTAATTTAAGGCTCCGATATGGTTGCAAATATCTTTTATAGTTTTCATGTTATTGCAGACGTTTATATATCTTTTTATTGCATTATAGTTGCCATTTGTTTTGGTATATAATTTATTGCATAATATATTTTTAGAAAATGGCCAATTGGATAGATCGGTAGAATTATTTTCCCAGGTTTAAAAAGGCGGTAATTTGAGGTTCCGATATCGTTGTGAATAACTTTGAAAGTCATTTGTGTCATAATCATTGTGTCATAATCTTTTCGTCTAAAAAATGGTCAATTTGAAGGATCAGTAGAATTGTTTTACTATGTTTAAAAACGCTGTGATTTGAGGTTCCGATATGGCTGCAAATAACTTTGACAGTTTTCATGCCAGGACAATCGTTTATGTATCCTTTTAAAGCATTACTGTTGCACTTTGTTTTGGTGTATAATTTGTGGCATAATGAAGTTTTAAAAAAATTAGATAGATCGGTATATTTATTGGTACAGGTTTGGAAATGCGGTAATTTAAAACTCCGATATGGTTGCAAATATCATTTATAGTTTTCATGTTATAGCAGTCGTTTATATATAATTTTATTACATTATAGTTGCATTTTGTTTTGGTATATAGTTTATTGCATAATATATTTTTAGAAAATGGTCAATTGGATAGATCGGTAGAATTATTTTCACAGCTTTAAAAACGAGGTAGTTTGAGGTTCCGAAATGGCTGCAAATAATATTGACAGTTTTCACGCTATGAAAGTCATTTATGAATCATTTAAAAGCATTATGATTGTACTTTAATATGGTATATCATTTGTAGCATAATGTGTATTTTTAGAAATTGGTCAATTTGATAGATCGGTAGAATTATTGTTCTATGTTTAATAAACGCGGTAATTAGAGGTTCCGATATGATTGCAATTAACATTGTCAGTTTTCGTGCTAGGACAGTCGTTTATGCATCATTTTAAGGCATTATGATTGCACTTTAATTTAGTATATCATTTGTGGCATAATCTTTTCTTCTAAAAAATGGTAAATTTGAAGGATCGGTAGAATTGTCTACGTTAAAAACTATGTTTAAACACGCTGTGATTTGAGGTTCCGATATGGTTGCAAATAACTTTGACAGTTTTTATGCCAGGACAATCGTTTATGCATCATATTAAAGCATTACAGTTGCACTTTGTTTTGGTGTATAATTTGTGGATAGATCGGTATATTGGATAGATCGGTATATTGGATAGATCGGTATATTTATTGGTACAGGTTTAGAAATGCGGTACTTTAAAACTCCGATATGGTTGCAAATATCATTTATATTTTTCATGTTATAGCAGTCGTTTACCTATCATTTTATTACATTATAGTTGCATTTTGTTTTGGTATATAATTTATTGCATAATATATTTTTAGAAAATGGTCAATTGGATAGATCGGTAGAATTATTTTCACAACTTTAAAAACGCGTTAGTTTGAGGTTCCGATATGGCTGCAAATAATATTGACAGTTTTCACGCTATGAAAGTCATTTATGAATCATTTTAAAGCATTATGATTGTACTTTAATATGGTACTTATATCATTTGTAGCATAATGTGTATTTTTAGAAATTGGTCAATTTGATAGATCGGTAGATTTTTTGTTCTATGTTTAATAAGCGCAGTAATCTGAGGTTCCGATATGATTGCAATTAACATTGGCAGTTTTCGTGCTAGGACAGTCGTTTATGCATTATTTTAAAGCATTATGATTGCACTTTAATTTAGTATATCATTTGTGGTATAATCTTTTCGTCTAAAAAATGGTCAATTTAAAGGATCGGTAGAATTGTCTATGTTAAAAAACTATGTTTAAAAACGCTGTGATTTGAGGTTCCGATATGGTTGCAAATAACTTTGACAGTTTTCATGCCAGGACAGTCGTTTATGCACCATTTTAAAGCATTACAGTTGCAATTTGTTTTGGTGTATAATTTGTGGCATAATGAATTTTTTGAAACAAAAAATGGATAGATCTGATATGGTTGGAAATATCATTTAAAGTTTTCATGTTATAGCAGTCGTTTATATATCTTTTTATTGTATTATATTTGCCATTTGTTTTGGTATATAATATCTTGCATAATGTATTTTTAGAAAATGGCCAATTGGATAGATCGGTTGTATTATTTTCCCAGGTTTAAAAAAGGCGGTAATTTGAGGTTACGATATCGTTGTGAATAACTTTGACAGTTTTCATGTTCTATGTTTAATAAACGCTGTAATCTGAGGTTAAGATATGGTTGCAATTAACTTTGGCAGTTTTCGTGCTAGGACAGTCGTTTATGCATAATTTTAGAGCATTATGATTGCACTTTAGTTTGGTATATCATTTGTGGCATAATCTTTTCGTCTAAAAAATTGTCAATTTGATGGATCGGTAGAATTATTGTTCTTTGTTTAAAAACGCGGTAATTTGAGGTTCCGATAGGTTGTGAATAACTTTGAAAGTTTCATGCTATTACAGTCATTTATGCATCATTTTAAAGCATTAAGATTGCACTTAATGGTATATCATTTGTAGCATAATGTGTGTTTTTACAAATTGGTCAATTTGATAGATCGGTAGCATTATTGTTCTATATATCAAATGCGGTAATCTGAGGTTCCATTATGGCTAAAATTAACTTGGGCAGTTTTCGTGCTGCGACAGTCGTTTATGCACCATTTTAAAGCATTAAAATTGCCATTTGTTTTGGTATATAATTTATTGCATAATGTATTTTTAGAAAATGCCAATTGGATAGATCGGTAGAATTATTTTCCCAGGTTTAAAAAGGCGGTAATTTGAGGTTCCGATATGGTTGTGAATAACTTTGACAGTTTTCATGCTATAACAGTCATTTATGCATCATTTTAAAGCATTATGATTGCACTTTGTTTTGGTGTATAATTTGTGGCATAATGAGTTTTTACAAAAATAGGATAGATCGGTATATTTATTGGTACAGGTTTAGAAATGCGGTAATTTAAGGCTCCGATATGGTTGCAAATATCTTTTATAGTTTTCATGTTATTGCAGTCGTTTATATATATTTTTATTGCATTATAGTTGCCATTTGTTTTGGTATATAATTTGTTGCATAATATATTTTTAGAAAATGGCTAATTGGATAGACACCTTTGACAGTCATTTAGGCATCATTTTAAAGCATTATGATTGCACTTTAATATGGTATATCATTTGTAGCATAACGTGTGTTTTTACAAATTGGTCAATTTGATAGATCGGTAGAATTATTGTTCTATGTTTAATAAACGCTGTAATCTGAGGTTCCGATATGATTGCAATTAACTTTGACAGTTTACGTGCTAGGACAGCCGTTTATGCACCATTTTAAAGCATTAAAATTGCCATTTGTTTTGGTATATAATTTATTGCATAATGTATTTTTAGAAAATGACCAATTGAATAAATCGATAGAATTATTTTCCCAGGTTTAAAAAGGCGGTAATTTGAGGTTCCGATAGCGTTGTGAATAACTTTGACAGTTTTCATGCTATGACAGTCATTTATGCATCATTTTAGAGCATTATGATTGCACTTAAATTTGGTATATCATTTGTGGCATAATCTTTTCGTCTAAAAGATTGTCAATTTAATGGATCGGTAGAATTATTGTTCTATGTTTGAGGTTCCGATATGGTTGTGAATAACATTGACAGTTTTCATGCTATGACAGTCATTTATCCATCATTTTAAAGCATTATGATTGCACTTTGTTTTGGTGTATAATTTGTGGCTTAACGAATTTTTACAAAAATTGGATAGATCGGTATATTTATTGGTACAGGTTTAGAAATGCGGTAATTTATGGCTCCGATATGGTTGCAAATATCATTTATAGTTTTCATGTTATAGCAGTCGTTTATATATCTTTTTATTGCATTATAGTTGCCATTTGTTTTGGTATATAATTTGCTGTATAATATATTTTTGGAAAATGGCTAATTGGATAGATCGGTAGAATTATTTTCACAGCTTTAATAACGCGGTAATTTAAGGTTCCAAAACGGCTGCAAATAACACAGACAGATTTCACGCTATGACAGTCATTTAGGCGTCATTTTAAAGCATTATGATTGCACTTTAATATGGTATATCATTTGTAGCATAATGTGTGTTTTTACAAATTGGTCAATTTGATAGATCGGTAGAATTATGTTTAATAAACGCTGTAATCTGAGGGTAAGATATGGTTGCAATTAACTTTGGCAGTTTTCGTGCTAGGACAGTCGTTTATGCACCATTTTAAAGCATTAAAATTGCGTTTGTTTTGGTATATAATTTATTGCATAATGTATTTTTAGAAAATGGCCAATTGAATAAATCGATAGAATTATTTTCCCAGGTTTAAAAAGGCGGTAATTTGAGGTTCCGATATGGTTGTGAAAAGCTTTAAAAGTTTTCATGCTATGACTTTAATTTGGTATATCATTTGTGGCATAACGTGTTTGTCTAAAAAATGGTCAATTTGAAGGATTGGTAGAATTGTCTATGTTAAAAACTATGTTTAAAACGCTGTGATTTGAGGTTCCGATATGGTGTCAAATAACTTTGACAGTTTTAATGCCAGGACAATCGTTTATGCATCATTTTAAAGCATTACAGTTGCACTTTGTTTTGGTGTATAATTTGTGGAAAAATCGGTATATTGGATAGATCGGTATATTTTGCTACAGGTTTAGAAATGCGGTAATTTAAAACTCCGATATGGTTGCAAATATCATTTATAGTTTTCATGTTATAGCAGTCGTTTATATATCATTTTATTACATTATAGTTGCATTTTGTTTTGGTATATAATTTATTGCATAATATATTTTTAGAAAATGGTCTATTGGATAGATCGCACAGTGGGGCAGAATGGAAATTTTTTGGAATTAAATCTGGCATTTCTAAACGGCTGATTTGATCGGGATAAAATTTGGCGTGAGCGTAGCCAAGGAGTATTTGAGTTTAAGTTTTGAAGATGAACCCCGCAGATGCCCCAGGGACGGAGCTGTGGCGGCTCAAAGTAGTGAAGGATCAGTAGAATTGTTTTTCTATGTTTAAAAACGCTGTGATTTGAGGTTCCGATATGGCTGTAAATAACCAGGACAATCGTTTATGTATCATTTTAAAGCATTACAGTTGCACTATTTTTGGTGTATAATTTGTGGCAAAATGAGTTTTTACAAAAATAGGATAGATCAGTATATTTATTTGTACAGGTTTAGAAATGCGGTAATTTAAGACTCCGATATGGTTTCAAATATCATTTATAGTTTTCATGTTATAGCAATCGTTTATATATCTTTTTATTACATTATAGTTGCCTTTTGTTTTGGTATATAATTTATTGCATAATATATTTTTAGAAAATGGCCAATTGGATAGATCGGTAGAATTATTTTCACAGCTTTAAAAACGCGGCAGTTTGAGGTACCGATATGGCTGCAAATAATATTGGCAGTTTTCACGCTATGAAAGTCATTTATGAATCATTTTAAAGCATTATGATTGTACTTTAATATGGTATATCATTTGTAGCATAATGTGTATTTTTAGAAATTGGTCAATTTGATAGATCGGTAGAACTATTGTTCTATGTTTAATAAACGCAGTAATCTGATGTTCCGATATGATTGCAATTAACTTTGGCAGTTTTCGTGCTAAGACAGTCGTTCATGCATCATTTTAAAGCATTATGATTGCACTTTAATTTAGTATACCATTTGTGGCATAATCTTTTCGTCTAAAAAATTGTCAATTTGATGGATCGGTAGAATTATTGTTCTATGTTTAAAAACGCGGTAATTTGAGGTTCCGATATGGTTGTG